>NC_060193.1:56961003-56966715 GCF_021184085.1 Oncorhynchus gorbuscha
AACAGACAGAGAACAGAAGGATCTATAGTAGAAGAAAAGACAGAGAACAATAGAAGGATCTATAGTAGAAGAAAAGACAGAGAACAAAAGGATCTATAGTAGAAGAACAGACAGAGAACAGAAGGATCTATAGTAGAAGAAAAGACAGAGAACAATAGAAGGATCTATAGTAGAAGAAAAGACAGAGAACAATAGAAGGATCTATAGTAGAAGAACAGACAGAGAACAGAAGGATCTATAGTAGAAGAAAAGACAGAGAACAATAGAAGGATCTATAGTAGAAGAAAAGACAGAGAACAAAAGGATCTATAGTAGAAGAACAGACAGAGAACAATAGAAGGATCTATAGTAGAAGAACAGACAGAGCGCAATAGAAGGATCTATAGTAGAAGAACAGACAGAGAGCAATAGAAGGATCTAACAGGCAGTAAGACAGAGAGCAATAGAAGGATCTAACAGGCAGTAAGACAGAGAGCAATAGAAGGATCTATAGTAGAAGAACAGACAGAGAACAGAAGGATCTATAGTAGAAGAAAAGACAGAGAACAATAGAAGGATCTATAGTAGAAGAAAGATGAACAAAAGGATCTATAGTAGAAGAACAGACAGAGAACAATAGAAGGATCTATAGTAGAAGAACAGACAGAGAACAATAGAATGACCTAGCAGAAGAACAGACAGAGAGCAATAGAAGGATCTAACAGGCAGTAAGACAGAGAGCAATAGAAGGATCTAACAGGCAGTAAGACAGAGAGCAATAGAAGGATCTATAGTAGAAGAAAAGACAGAGAACAAAAGGATCTATAGTAGAAGAACAGACAGAGAACAATAGAATGATCTATAGTAGAAGAACAGACAGAGGACAATAGAAGGATCTATAGTAGAAGAACAGACAGAGAACAATAGAATGATCTATAGTAGAAGAACAGACAGAGAACAATAGAAGGATCTATAGTAGAAGAACAGACAGAGAACAATAGAATGATCTATAGTAGAAGAACAGACAGAGAGCAATAGAAGGATCTAACAGGCAGTAAGACAGAGAGCAATAGAAGGATCTAACAGGCAGTAAGACAGAGAGCAATAGAAGGATCTAACAGGCAGTAAGACAGAGAGCAATAGAAGGATCTATAGTAGAAAAACAGACAGAGAACAGAAGGATCTATAGTAGAAGAACAGACAGAGAACAATAACAGAAGGATCTATAGTAGAAGAACAGACAGAGAACAATAGAAGGATCTATAGTAGAAGAACAGACAGAGAGCAGAAGGATCTATAGTAGAACAGACAGAGAACAATAGAAGGATCTATAGTAGAAGAACAGACAGAGAACAATAGAAGGATCTATAGTAGAAGAACAGACAGAGAGCAATAGAAGGATCTTACAGTAGAAGAACAGACAGAGAGCAATAGAAGGATCTAACAGGCAGTAAGACAGAGAGTAATAGAATGATATTTTGTAGAAGAACAGACAGAGAACAATAGAAGGGGAGCTATAGTAGAAGAACAGACAGAGCGCAATAGAAGGATCTATAGTAGAAGAACAGACAGAGAACAGAAGGATCTATAGTAGAAGAACAGACAGAGAGCAATAGAAGGATCTATAGTAGAAGAACAGACAGAGAGCAATAGAAGGATCTATAGTAGAAGAACAGACAGAGAGCAATAGAAGGATCTATAGTAGAAGAACAGACAGAGAACTGTCATGCAGGTAAAAGAGGACCCAAAAAGCGATTTAACAGAAACAGAGTTTATTAAAGTCCCAAACGAATAACAGAATTCCTCTAGACTTGTAGAGGGGAACAACTGGAGAAGCGGCCACAGACTGCAGGTCGCAGGCGCAGGCCGTATCGACTGAGACACCTGCTCCACGCAGCATCTGATGAAGGCACAAAACACGACAGGACAGGGTGATACACAATCACGGCAAAAACACGACAGGACAGGGGCGAAACGCAATCACGGCATGGTGAATACAATACAAGGAACCGACGGGACAGAAAACGGATCATAAAAGGAATAAATAGGGACTCTAATCAGGGGAAAGGATCAGGGAACAGGGTGGGAAGACTAAATGATGATTAGGGGAATAGGAACAGCTGGGAGCAGGAACGGAAACGACAGAGAGAAGAGAGAGCGAGAGAGTGAGAGAGGAGGGGGAGAGAGAGGATAGAACCAAACAAGACCAGCAGAGGGAAACGAATAGCATGGGGAGCCAGGGACAAGACATGACAATAAATGACAAACATGACAGTACCCCCACTCACCGAGCGCCTCCTGGCGCACTCGAGGAGGAATCCTGGCGGCAACGGAGGAAATCATCGATGAGCGAACGGTCCAGCACGTCCCCGAGGACGGAACCCAACTCCTCTCCTCAGGACCGTAACCCTCCCAATCCACTAGGTATTGGTGACCCCCGTCCCCGAGAACGCATGTCCATAATCTTATGTACCTTGTAAATAGGTGCGCTCTCGACAAGGACGGAGGGGGAGGGAAGACGAACGGGGGTGCGAAGAAAGGGCTTAACACAGGAGACATGGAAGACAGGATGGACGCGACGAAGATGTCGCGGAAAAGCAGTCGCACAGCGACAGGATTGACGACCTGGGAGACACTAGGAACGGACCAATGAACCGCGGAGTCAACTTACGAGAAGCTGTCGTGAAGAGTGAAGGTTGCGAGTGGAAAGCCACACTCTCTGGCCGCACAATACCTTGGACTCTTAATCCTCGTTTATTGGCGGCTCACCGTCTGTGCCCTGTACTGGCAGTGCAGACCTCACCCTCCTTCCAGGTGCGCCAACGTTGGACAAACGCTTGAGCGGAGGGAACGCTGGACTCGGCAAGCTGGGATGAGAACAGAGGAGGCTGGTAACCCAGACTACTCTGAAACGGAGATAACCCGGTAGCAGGACGAAGGAAGCGGGTGTGAGCGTATTCTGCCCAGGGAGCTGTTCTGCCCAAGACGCAGGGTTTCTGAAAGAAAGGCTGCGTGAGTATGCGACCAATCGTCTGATTGGCCCTCTGCTTGGACCGTTAGACTGGGGATGAAACCCGGAAGAGAGACTGACGGACGCACCAATCAAACGACAGAACTCCCTCCAAAACTGTGACGTGAATTGCGGGCTCTGTCTGAAACGGCGTCCTAACGGAGGCCATGAATTCTAACACATTCTCAATAATGATTTGTGCCGTCTCCTTAGCGGAAGGAAGTTTAGCGAGGGAATGAAATGTGCCGCCTTAGAGAACCTATCGACAACCGTCAGAATCACAGTCTTCCCCGCAGACAAAGGCAGACCGGCAATGAAGTCTAAGGCAATGTGAGACCATGGTCGAGAAGGAATGGGAGCGGTCTGAGACGACCGGCAGGAGGAGAGTTACCCGACTTAGTCTGCGCGCAGTCCGGTCAGCAGCCACGAAACGGCGCGTGTCACGCTCCTGAGTCGGCCACCAAAAGCGCTGGCGAATAAGACGGCAGAGTGCCTCGAACACCGGGATGACCAGCCAACTTGGCAGAGGAGCCCACTGAAGAACAGCCAGGCAGTGGGAAACAGGAACGAAAGGAGGTTACTAGGACAAGCGCGCGGCGGCGCAGTGTGCGTGAGTGCTTGCTTAACCTGTCTTTCAATTCCCAGACTGTTAACCCGACAACACGCCCATAAGGAAGAATCCTCGGGATCAGTAGGAAGCCACAGAAGAACTAAACAGACGGGATAAGGCATCAGGCTTGGTGTTCTTGCTACCCGGACGGTAAGAAATCACAAACTCGAAACGAGCGAAAAACAACGCCAACGAGCTTGACGGGGCATTAAGTCGTTTGGCAGAACGGATGTACTCAAGGTTCTTATGGTCTGTCCAAACGACAAAGGAACGGCCTTCCAACCACTGTCGCCATTCGCCTAGGCTAAGCGGATGGCCAGAGCAGTTCACGGTTACCCACATCATAGTTGCGCTCAGATGGCGACAGGCGATGAGAAAATAAGCGCAAGGATGAACCTTATCGTTGGACTGGAAGCTGGGATAGGATGGCTCCCACGCCTACACCTCCTGAGCGTCCAACCTCGACAATGGTGTCTAGTGACGTCAGGAGTAACGAGATAGGAGCGGACGAAACGTTCCTTTTAGAAGACATCAAAAGCTCCTGGGCGGAACCGACCACTTAAAAACACGCCTTGACAGAAGTAAGAGCTGTGAGAGGGGCAGCAACTTGACCGAAATTACGAATGAAACGCCGATAGAAATTAGCGAAACCTAAAAAGCGCTGCAACCAACTCCGCAATAGAGGCACAGGCGGTTGGTGATCCTCCGTTCCCTCTCCTTATTCGAGATGCGAATCCTCCCAGCTGCATGGGCTCAGTCTCAAAGCCAGAGGAGGGAGATGGTTGCGATGCGGAGCAGGGAAACACGAAGATGCGAGCTCTCTTCCACGAGCCCTGTGACGAAGATCTACCCGTCAGTTTGCGGATGACACAGAGCAATCAAAGAGTCCACATCTGAAGGAACCTCCAGGGGAGAGAATTCATCCTTAACCACTGCGTGGAGTCCCAGAAAACGAGCGAGCAGCGCCCGGCCTGCTCCACTCACTAGAGGCAGCAAGAGTGCGAAACTCAATGGAACAATCCGTTATGGACCGTTCACCTTGGCATAAGGAAGCCAGGGGCCCTAGAAGCCTCCACCCAAAAAAAAAACTGAACGGTCAAAAAGAATCATCTCCTCTTTAAAGTTCTGGAATTTGTTAGAGCAATCAGCCCTTGCCTCCCAGATAGCTGTGCCCCATTCTCGAGCCCGGCCAGTAAGGGAGTGAAATGACGTAAGCAACCCGAGCTCTCTCTCTAGAGTATGTGTGGGGTTTGGAGAGAGAACACAATCTCACACTGCGTGAGAAAGGAGCGGCCTCAGTGGGCTGCCCGGAGTAGCAAGGTGGGTTATTAACCCCAGGTTCTGGAGGCTCGGTGAGACCAGGGAGTAACAGGTGGCACGAGACGTAGGACTCTGGAACTGTCCAGAGAGGTCGGAAGCCTGAGCGCCAGGTTCTCCACGGCATGGCGAGCAGCAGACAATTCCTGCTCGTGTCTGCCGAGCATGGCTCCTTGGATCTCGACGGCAGTGTAACGAGCGTCTGAAGTCGCTGGGTCCATTCCTTGGTCGGTTCCTTCTGTCATGCAGGTAAAAGAGGACCCAAAAGCGACTTAACAGAAACAGAGTTTATTAAAGTCAAAACGGAATAACAGAATTCCTCTAGGACTTGTAGAGGGAAACAACTGGAGAAGCGGCCACAGACTGCAGGTCGCCGGAGTAGGCGCAGGCCTAGTCGACTGAGACACCTGCTCACACGCAGCATCTGATGAAGGCACAAAACACGACAGGACAGGGTGATACACAATCACGGCAAAAACACGACAGGACAGGGCGAAACGCAATCACGGCATGGTGAATACAATACAAGGAACCGACGGACAGGAAACGGATCATAAAGGAATAAATAGGGACTCTAATCAGGGGAAAGGATCGGGAACAGGTGTGGGAAGACTAAATGATGATTAGGGGAATAGGAACAGCTGGGAGCAGGAACGGAACGACAGAGAGAAGAGAGAGCGAGAGAGTGAGAGAGGGAGGGGGAGAGAGAGGGATAGAACCAAACAAGACCAGCAGAGGGAAACGAATAGCATGGGGAGCACAGGGACAAGACATGACAATAAATGACAAACATGAC
>NC_060193.1:56966815-57020878 GCF_021184085.1 Oncorhynchus gorbuscha
GCTTGAAGCCCTGACAGCTCTGTCCACTCACAGAACCATGCGTGCCAAGTGTGAGTACATGCTGTCTGTGTGTGTGTTTGTGCTCGTGCCTGCGTGCATGCATGTAAAGCCCTGCCAAAGAGTACAAAGTGCTGCCCACTCACACAACCATTGCATCTGGTGGCTCTCTAGAGCAGCAATAATAAAGAGAAATAGAGGGGAGATATTCAGGAATGGGAGAGCCCAAACTGCACAGTTGTATAATTAGTAATGCCAAGAAGCAGAGAGAGAGAGAGTGAGAAGGATGAGAAACAGAGACAGAAGTGTATTTCTTGTTTCTACCAGCAGGAGGCAGTACTAAGCCAAGCTTTACCTTTAGCTGGCTGCACCCATCAGTACGCATAGTGACTGGGAGTAGCATGTCAAACACATCACAGAAATAAACATGTTTATTTACCCCATACAAAAAGCACAAATAGATTAAATCTACACATTAATATTGCATACTGTAATGTTTTGTAATGGTCATAGGATTTACTGGAATCAGTCGAGACTCTAGAGACATAAACAAGGATTATGGAAAGATAAGGTCCTGTAAGAAAGCAGGAAGTACACATGGGAGCCAACTGATCCATTTGTATCACTCAATGGGAGTTGATGTCTAATCCTTCTTCCCTTTCTCATTATAGGAATCAGTATGACAGCCATGAGCCATTGACCAACTCATCATTTTCGGCTGTTGACACCACAAAATCGACACTGGTGTCGACATCACAGTTCCACATGAATGACTGCCACGTCCACTCTGTCTCAAAATGTTTAACCCGGACACTGCATTTTAACTTGCTTATCCACTCAAAATGTTGCTTCCTCAACAGTTTCTTCAAACCGTTTTGTATGTATTTAATATTGTATGTATTTTATATATAGATATTAAACTGTCTTAATGACATTTCTCATTTCCTTATTACCATAGTGCCTCCATGGTAACAGCGTGAGCATCTTTAGATTATTCCGCAGCCCACTAGTGAGCTAATCTAAAACCAGCATGGGAAAGACATAGCTCCTATTACAACCCTTTGTAGAGGGAGATTTTTAATGTTATTCTCAGAATTCTACCCCACTCACAGAATTCTGCATTCTACCTGCCCCTTCTAAGTGGAGCTAGATCAATGAATGCAAGGAATTCTCTTTCCAAAACTGTCAGGTTCCCCCACCTCCTCAACATGATATGTATGCTGTTAAAAGCTGGTGTTTTTATTCTGTGTATCAGTGGAGTTCACATCTGACCATGGTCACTGAGCGATAGGCTGTACCTGCCATGGTAATATAGGGGCATCATGGTCACTGAGTGATGGGCTGTACCTACCTTGGTGATATAAGGGGACAATGGTTTGGATGAATGGTATTGGAGCTGTTGATGTATTGGAGATTTATGAGCTTTATGATGAGTGGTGAAATGATTATCCCAGACGGTGTGGAAATGTAATCCAGATATCAGTAAATGAATCATTGATATGCACATTTTTCATACCAAGTCATTAATTAAGCTTTGCGTGTGTGTGTGTGTGTGTGTGTGTGTGTGTGTGTGTGTGTGTGTGTGTGTGTGTGTGTGTGTGTGTGTGTGTGTGTGTGTGTGTGTGTGTGTGTGTGTGTGTGTGTGTGTGTGTGTGTGTGTGTGTGAGAGAGAGAGAGACGGAGATAGAAGAGTATAAAGACACACGCACAGAGAATGCATAGACTGTATAACCTTACAATTTACTATATTTGGAGTGGCCCTAGCTATCACCTATAGCCACCTCCTACAGTAGTGTTCATCTCTCATAGAATGTACTGTATGTATCTACCTATCAACTAATCATCAAATGAAATTGTATTTGTCACATGCTTCGTAAACAGGTGTACACTAACAGTGAAATGCTTACTTATGGGCTCTTCCCAACAATGCAGAGAGAAAAAAAAGACAAATAATAACACAAGGAAAAAATACACTTCTCTGTGAGAGTCAGAATTCATACTGGTTGGTAGGTAATCAAATAGTTATGTCATGCAATAAAATGCTAATTAATTACTTTAAAAAATCATACAATGTGATTTTCTGGATTTTTGTTTTAGATTCCGTCTCTCACAGTTGAAGTGTACCTATGATTTAAAAAAGTACAGACCTCTACGTGTTTTGTAAGTAGGAAAACCTGCAAAATTGGCAGTGTGTCAAATACTTGTTCTCCCCACTGTATACAGGGTACCAGTACAGAGTCAATGTGCAGGGGTATGGCGTAATTGAGGTAGATATGTACATATAGGTAGGGGTAAAGTGACTAGGCTACTGTTACGGTTTTCATGTGGTGAAGGAGAGTCGGACCAAACTGCAGCGTGTATATTGCGATCCATATTTAATCAAATAAACGTAACACGAATCAATACAAAAACACTACAAAACAATAAACAAAACGAAAACAGCCTATACTTGTGTCAACTAACACACAACAAGGACATCAGGACACTAAGGACAATCACCCACAACACAACCAAAGAATATGGATGACTAAATATGGTTCCCAATCAGAGACAACGAGAAACACCTGCCTCTGATTGAGAACCACTTCAGACAGCCATAGACTTACCTAGAACACCCCACTAAGCTACAATCCCACTACATACACACCACATACAAAAACCCATGTCACACCCTGGCCTGACCAAATAAATGAAGATAAACACAAAATACTTCGACCAGGGCATGACAGCTACATAATAAATAAACAGTAACAGCAGAGTATGTGATGAGTCAAAAGAGTTAGTACAAAAAGGGTCAATGCAGATAGTTAAATAGTTAACCAATAGCCACCCGGAGTAACTATTTAGCAGTCTTATGGCTTGGAGGTAGAAGCTGTTCAGGGTCCTGTTTGTTGCAGACTTGGTGCATCGTCCTGGATGGTAGGAAGCTTGGCACCAGTGATGTACTGGGCCGTATGTACTACCCTCTGTCGCACCTTACGGTCGGATGCCAAGCAGTTGCCATACCAAGCAATGATGCAGCCAGTCAAGATGCTCTCAATGGTGAAACTGTAGAAGTGTTTGAGGATCTGAGGGGCCATGCCAAATCTTTTCAGCCTCCTGAGGGAGAAGAGGCATTGTTGTACCTTCTTCACGACTGTCTTGGTGGGAGTGGACCATGATCATTTCGTAGTGATGTGGACAGCTCTCGACCCCATCCACTACAGCCCCGTCGATGAGGTGTGCTCAGCCCTCCATTTCCTGTAGTCCACGATCAGCTCCTTTGTCTTGCTGACGTTGAGCGAGAGGTTGTTGTCCTGGCACCACACTGCCAGGTCCCTGACCTCCACCCTATAGGCTGTCTCATCGTCTTCGGTGATCAGGCCAACCACCGTCGTGTTGTCAGCAAATGTAATGATGGTGTTGAAATCGTGCGTGGCTACGCAGTCGTGGGTGAACAGGGAGTACAGGAGGGGACTAAGCATGCAACCCTGAGGGGCCACCGTATTAAGGGTCGCGTGATGGTTGTATTGTTGCCTAGCCTCATAGACTACTTTCTGGCACAGAATGTGCTGTATGTATCTAGCTATCACCTATAGCCACCTCATACAGTAGTATTCATCTCTCATAGAATGTACTGTATGTATAGAGTTCTGATCTGGCTGAGGGCCGTGGGCTGTGTGATTATGCAACATGACTAGGCCCCAGGAATCTGAGAGAGCCCTCCCATTGTTCACAGCCATGTGACAAAGGTCAGGGTCAACTGCAAAGGCATGCCAACACAGGGGCCGGCCGGACTGTAGAAACACAGTGAGGAGGATGGAGAGGAGATGTTTCACATCGGTGCAGCTAAATTGAACGGGCAGGTTGCTCAGAGAACACAATGACAAGCAACAAGTGATTTAAAGATCTAGAGAGTAAGCCACAGAGATAGAAGTTTGACTCTCAGTGAGAATGAACATATGTAGGAGATTCTGTGAGTGTGGGAGGTAGAGGGGCTGGGGAGAGAGAGTGAGAGAGAGAGAGAGAGAGAGAGAGAGAGAGGGAGAGAGAGAGAGACAGAGACAGAGACAGAGACAGAGACAGGGACAGAGACAGAGACAGAGAGACTGTGAGAGGCAAAGGAGAAAAGGAGAGAGAGAGAGAGAGAGAGAGAGAGAGAGAGAGAGAGAGAGAGAGAGAGAGAGAGAGAGAGAGAGAGAGAGAGAGACAGAGACAGAGACAGAGACAGAGACAGAGACAGAGAGACTGTGAGAGGCAAAGGAGAAAAGGAGAGAGAGAGAGAGAGAGAGAGAGAGAGAGAGAGAGAGAGAGAGAGAGAGAGAGAGAGAGAGAGAGAGAGAGAGAGAGAGAGAGAGAGAGAGAGAGACAGAGACAGAGACAGAGACAGAGACAGAGAGACTGTGAGAGGCAAAGGAGAAAAGGAGAAAAGGAGAGAGAGAGAGAGAGAGAGAGAGAGAGAGAGAGAGAGAGAGAGAGAGAGAGAGAGAGAGACAGAGACAGAGACAGAGACAGGGACAGAGACAGAGACAGAGAGACTGTGATAGGCAAAGGAGAAAAGGAGAGAGAGAGACAGAGACAGAGACAGAGACAGAGACAGAGACAGAGACAGGGACAGAGACAGAGACAGAGAGACTGTGAGAGGCATAGGAGAAAAGGAGAGAGAGAGAGAGAGAGAGAGAGAGAGAGAGAGAGAGAGAGAGAGAGATAGAGAGAGAGAGAGAGAGAGAGAGAGAGAGAGAGAGAGAGAGAGAGAGAGACAGAGACAGAGACAGAGACAGAGACAGAGAGAGGCAAAGGAGAAAAGGAGAAAAGGAGAGAGAGAGAGAGAGAGAGAGAGAGAGAGAGAGAGAGAGAGAGAGAGAGAGAGAGACAGAGACAGAGACAGAGACAGAGACAGAGACAGAGAGACTGTGAGAGGCAAAGGAGAAAAGGAGAGAGAGAGAGAGAGAGAGAGAGAGAGAGAGAGAGAGAGAGAGAGAGAGAGAGAGAGAGAGAGAGAGAGAGAGAGAGACAGAGGCAGAGAGACTGTGAGAGGCAAAGGAGAAAAGGAGAGAGAGAGAGAGAGAGAGAGAGAGAGAGAGAGAGAGAGAGAGAGAGAGAGAGAGAGAGAGAGAGAGAGAGAGAGAGAGAGAGAGAGACAGAGACAGAGACAGAGACAGAGACAGAGACAGAGACAGAGACAGAGAGACTGTGAGAGGCAAAGGAGAAAAGGAGAGAGAGAGAGAGAGAGAGAGAGAGAGAGAGAGAGAGAGAGAGAGAGAGAGAGAGAGAGAGAGAGAGAGAGAGAGAGAGAGAGAGAGAGAGAGAGAGAAAGAGGGAGGGAAAGAGGGAGGGAAGGAGAGGGTCCAAACTCCACAGAGCTTTCTTGTTAGTGTTGCCAAGGTCAGGTCATTTAGAACGCAACCTCCCTCACCAGGCACAAATGGTTAACCCTTTCCTTGGTCCAGTTCCAACTTCCCAGCCCTGTCTATGGCTATAGGCCTGGCAATGATATGATGGTGGAACTCGCTCAACTACTTTCTACACAAAAATATAATAATGGCTGGTTGCTAGGAGCTAAGATACCTTCAGTTATGTCCATATACAATTGTAAGGGCCAGCACTCGTTGATGTAGTTGGAACAGTTTGCCCTTTTTTACACTGCATATTAAAGGCTACCTCTATCCCTCCCTCTCCTCGCCAGCCATTTTGCAACTTGCCACCATCTATCAACAGGTTGTAGATCAGTAAAGAGACATGTTAGCTAATTGCACTAACGGGTACAGCGACCTTTGCATCAGGGCGACAGAAATCACAGTGGGGCGTCAACAGCGTACCATGGTTGGCACTCAACTGCTACACTATGATATGTATGGTGTGCGTGTTTGTGTGTGTGAGTGTGGTGGTGGTGAATTCAGCAGCACTGGAGAGAGTAATCTGATCATATAATGAAGGTCTTTCTAAATAGATGTCGCTCAAAGCTCTCATCAAAACTCAAGAAACAGTATGATTGACAACACAGAGGACTCACATAAAATGAAGAAGAATAAGTATCACTTCTTTCCCTGTGGGTGCAATATAATGGTTCTTACATGGAGCTCGGGCCAGCTCGACCTTTCTCTGATAAGCGCTCAGCTAAGAGTCTGCAGTATCTGAACACTTTGAGTATTTAATTATTAATCTTTAATGTCCATAACAGCCTTAGCTCAGCTACACATATCGGTGTTTAAGCTCCACTCTCCCTGGCTCTGGAGCCACTCAGCTCACTGGAAAACATGGCACCGGATTCTAGGCCCTGAGTGGGTGGAGACTGGAGAAGGCAAAATATGGCACTGAATTCTAAGACCTTGAGTGGGTGGAGACTGGAGAATGTAAAACATGGCACGGGATTCTAGGCCCTGAGTGGTTTGAGACTGGAGAATGTAAAACATGGCACGGGATTCTAGGCCCTGAGTGGTTTGAGACTGGAGAATGTAAAACATGGCACGGGATTCTAGGCCCTGAGTGGTTTGAGACTGGAGAATGTAAAACATGGCACGGGATTCTAGGCCCTGAGTGGTTTGAGACTGGAGAATGTAAAACATGGCACGGGATTCTAGGCCCTGAGTGGTTTGAGACTGGAGAATGTAAAACATGGCACCGGATTCTAGGCCCTGAGTGGTTTGAGACTGGAGAATGTAAAACATGGCACCGGATTCTAGGCCCTGAGTGGTTTGAGACTGGAGAATGTAAAACATGGCACCGGATTCTAGGCCCTGAGTGGTTTGAGACTGGAGAAGGCAAAATATGGCACTGAATTCTAAGACCTTGAGTGGGTGGAGACTGGAGAAGGCAAAATATGGCACTGAATTCTAAGACCTTGAGTGGGTGGAGACTGGAGAATGTAAAACATGGCACGGGATTCTAGGCCCTGAGTGGTTTGAGACTGGAGAATGTAAAACATGGCACGGGATTCTAGGCCCTGAGTGGTTTGAGACTGGAGAATGTAAAACATGGCACGGGATTCTAGGCCCTGAGTGGTTTGAGACTGGAGAATGTAAAACATGGCACCGGATTCTAGGCCCTGAGTGGTTTGAGACTGGAGAAGGCAAAATATGGCACTGAATTCTAAGACCTTGAGTGGGTGGAGACTGGAGAATGTAAAACATGGCACCGGATTCTAGGCCCTGAGTGGTTTGAGACTGGAGAAGGCAAAATATGGCACTGAATTCTAAGACCTTGAGTGGGTGGAGACTGGAGAATGTAAAACATGGTACTGGAATCTTGGCCAAACTGGATCAGGTACCAAGTCTGTTGGATCATAAACAAAAGTGAATGATTGGTTCAGTTGGCAATGGGATGGGAAATGGGCCATTGGGTTTGCAATAAAGGCCTTTATTATGGCTCAGCATGTTAACAACAGGACAGTTCTGCGTTGGACTCAGATGGACTTCATGGCTTTACTGCTACTACTTGCATATCAGCTGCAGCTAGATTCACCACATGTTGCAGGGCCAGTGTTGCTGGATCATTAAGGATGGTGAACGACTGGCTAACGACTATGTTCCAGAGACAGCGATGGGGATGGAGGGTTGAGACTGGAAGCAGAGTTAGCAGTAAAAGGCTCGATTACAGCTATATTAGTAATTGAGTACAGGGGCGGTGATGAGTTGATGAGTTCAGACATCACCAGACTTGCAGCAGCTGCACTGTTTCTCTGTCTCCTGATGCCTTCCAACAGCTCTCAGGGGAACGCCTAGCCATCCAAGCTAGACATCTCTCGACAAAACACACAATGTATAACAACGCCCCGCTGCTTCCCCTGTTGCACTGCTCTAATGTCTGAAAGTTGCGTGTCTATTTGAGAGTTAGTGGATGGTAGATGGAGGGAAGGGACCCGAGGGGTTAGTTCAAGTGGGGGAAAAAATTACCATCCGCAAGATTCAGTTGATTGGCTATTTCACATGCTGCTTGTTGGACAATAACATGTTTTTCGGGAAATAGGAGACGATAAAAGGCCTATCAGGGCCATTATTGATGGAAGCTATAATATTTGCTTCTGTTTAGAGAGACTTGAGGGAAACCTACAAGTGAGTGAGCTTGTGAAATTAAAAAGCATACTGTTGATATCTCACAGTTCAATGAAGGTGCATGATGAAATGAAGAATAACTCAGATCTAGAAAAGATATTCAGCCATTTTCCTCCAAGAGAGGCAACTGGAAATATTTCCTTCTTGATCAAGTGAATGAGGATGGAAACGTAAGAGTCCCCCCCATCCCCACCTTTCTGAATCCATTCATTATTAGTTTACATTTATTTTGTATAATATTTTATTTCAGCAGGAAAGATATTACAATCCATACATCTCCCAGTCCACTGTTTCTTAAAGTAAAGGTAATCCATTGAGTCTACCTCACTCTGAAAACCAGACTTTAGAATCTGAGTTATCCCTCTTACCCATGATCATTGTTTAAAAGTCAAAGACAACAACGGCCAGATATTCCCAGCCTCAGTGTCAGTCTTGTGTTACATAGAGAAGCCACATTAACTTTATGGTATCCTCTTGACATGGAGGTTGTTCCCCACCCACCCTGTCTCTCTACTCCCACCAAAACAGTCATTAGCACTAATGATAGTAATTGTTGAAATATGTGGGAATCCTAACAATACAGGTACAGCACACAGCATCATAATTCCTAATACGAGGAGTCTCAGTGTGTGTGTGTGTGTGTGTGTGTGTGTGTGTGTGTGTGTGTGTGTGTGTGTGTGTGTGTGTGTGTGTGTGTGTGTGTGTGTGTGTGTGTGTGTGTGTGTGTGTGTGTGTGTGTGTGTGTGTGTGTGTGTGTGTGTGTGTGTGTGTGTGTGTGTGTGTGTGTGTGTGTGTGTGTGTGTGTGTGTGTGTGTGCTTGCATGTGCGAGCTGTGTGTGTGTATGTGTGTGTGTGTGTGACTGTGCTTTACACAGGGCAATAAATCTCCACAGCCCAATCTTCTCGGACGAAGTAGGTATTGATTACCCTCAGCGAACAGCACCAGATAATTCAGGTGATTTACATTATGAATCAGTGAATACGGATCATCTCCTCAGTGGAAAACCCACAGTTTGGTCAAACACACATCCTTGTGATTCCTTCAGTGGTGGGTACAGTGGTGTGGAAGGGCTCAGCTGTAGCCTTCAGGGTCCATTATCTGATCCTTTCATCCACAGGGTGAGGACACCTGTGCCATCTCAGGAATACAATACAGGAGATAGGGGTGTTAAATGCAGACGTTATGGCTCTATATCATTTCTATATCAATGGAATGGAAACTGAATAAGTAGGAAATGGTGAGATGTTTATTTTCTTTTCTTACATCCCTCATCCACTCCATCTCATTCTGCCTCTCACTTTCAGCTCGCTCCCTCGTTTCTTCTCTCTCTGTCTGCGTCCTCTTTAATCTCCATCTTTCTTCTTTTCAATCATTTGAAATGTTCTTCCTCATCACCATGCTTATCCAACTGATGGGGTCTAAATAGAATATTGATTGAGCTGATGATGCATTTCTCACCATTTACAGAGAATAGAGGCGAACAGAGGCGTGGGTTTGTCCTCCCCCGGGAGAAATAGTGTCTGATTTGTACTAATTTCCAGAAGAGGGGGAGGGCAAGGTGTCTCATTTCCAGAAGAGGGGGAGGGCAAGGCGTCTCATTTCCAGAAGAGAGGGAGGGCAAGGCGTCTCATTTCCAGAAGAGAGGGAGGGCAAGGCGTCTCATTTCCAGAAGAGGGGGAGGGCAAGGCGTCTCATTTCCAGAAGAGAGGGAGGGCAAGGCGTCTCATTTCCAGAAGAGTGGGAGGGCAAGGCGTCTCATTTCCAGAGGAGCGGGAGGGCAAGGCGTCTCATTTCCAGAAGAGTGGTAGGGCAAGGCGTCTCATTTCCAGAAAAGAGGGAGGGAAAGGCGTCTCATTTCCAGAAGAGAGGGAGGGCAAGGCGTCTCATTTCCAGAGGAGCAGGAGGGCAAGGCGTCTCATTTCCAGAGGAGTGGGAGGGAAAGGCGTATCATTTCCAGAAGAGCGGGAGGGCAAGGCGTCTCATTTCCAGAAGAGCGGGAGGGCAAGGCGTCTCATTTCCAGAAGAGCGGGAGGGCAAGGCGTCTCATTTCCAGAAGAGAGGGAGGGCAAGGCGTCTCATTTCCAGAAGAGAGGGAGGGCAAGGCGTCTCATTTCCAGAAGAGAGGGAGGGCAAGGCGTCTCATTTCCAGAAGAGAGGGAGGGCAAGGCGTCTCATTTCCAGAAGAGCGGGAGGGCAAGGCGTCTCATTTCCAGAAGAGAGGGAGGGCAAGGCGTCTCATTTCCAGAAGAGCGGGAGGGCAAGGCGTCTCATTTCCAGAAGAGCGGGAGGGCAAGGCGTCTCATTTCCAGAAGAGCGGGAGGGCAAGGCGTCTCATTTCCAGAAGAGTGGGAGGGCAAGGCGTCTCATTTCCAGAGGAGCAGGAGGGAAAGGTGCCTCATTTCCACAGTAGAGGTGTAGATAGAGATGGGAGACAATGGGTATATCACAATAGTTGCAAAAGGGTCCCTTTATTTTCACGCAGAAGGAAAGGAGATGAGGACACAAGGAGAGGAAGCCACTGTGGACTATTGAGAAGCACCCTAGACTACTGGTGCGTTGGCCCTATATGATAACACACCAGCACACTGGGATCACCCAATAACACACTCTCCTGGGCTGCTGCTGTGCTTCAATCCAGTTTGCCTTCGGGTGGAGAGAGAGAGAGAGAGAGAAAATATTTTCATTTAGTGAGGAAAGAAGGGGATTGTCAGGATGACTGGGTAGGGATCAAACTCTGTGTGGCGCCGGTTTGGAGCGAGGTGAGTGGACTGGCCTAGCAGCAAACAGCCCAGGGTAATAACCCAATCAGAGCCAACTATGACTGTATGATAGAAACAAATTCTAATCTATTCTGTTTTGGGATGTATCTAGGTTTATGAATGCAATACTGCACAATGGTATGCAACAATTCCCACTTCACTGTTTCGATTTCCACTTCACTGTTCCACCAAGTGTTTTGTATCCACAGAGCCAATCCCAATTCCACATCATTTTGTTTTAAAATAAATTACAGTATTTCAGCGATGCTAAACAGAGCCCAGAAATCGGACTGTCAGCAGAACCTGCAGCAAATATACTGTTGCCAAAATACCGCAGCCAACATACTGCAGCCAACATACTGCAGCCAATGTACTGCAGCCAATGTACTGCAGCCAATACCACAAGAACAAAGATATATCAATTGAGATATTCATGGCTGCGTTTAGACAGGCAGCTCAATTCTGATATTTTTTTCCACTCTGAAAAGATCTGATGTGATTGGTCAAAATACCAATTAGTGGAAAAAAGATCAGAATTATGCTAGCTGTGTAAACTCAGCCACTGAAGCTTGGAGACTGTCACAGAACAGCAAGAACAACAGCTGAACAAAAAGGAATATCAGTCAAAAGATAGATGAGATGCCTATTAAATGAGAAACGTCTCAGGGAACAATACGATAAGAAAACTATAGCCTACAGTTACTATCCTGCAGTGGATGAATTCAGGAGATTAAATTGTCTAATTTGAATGTGCAAAGAGATATTCACTCAGCCATTCTTGGAGGGGAAAAAAAGTGTATTTGTCATTAAAAACCAATCTGTTTCAGTATTGCACACATCATCAGCACATGATGGATCCTAACACCTGCTGAACCGAGCTGAGCGGTGTTGGGTTGAGCGCTAACTGTCAGAGCCATCAGTGGTGCCACTGAGCCAGCAGGGAGCTATCCTAACACATTACATGAAACGAGCAGCAACCAAACTCTAACGTTGCCACAACCATGTCATAACCATACAATAGTGAGATGGGGGAACAGATGTACAATGCAACGTAACTGTAAATGTTGGCAAAGTGAAATTGTCAGATTGGATTACCTGAGTATTCTTTATGTAGCTGTTCTCTGTCCTTGTCTCTCTCTCTTTCTGTCTTTCCCCTCTCTCTTCATCTCTCTGTCAAACTGCTAAAAATGTCTCATAACAAAGTCATGTAATATTGATGATGAAAATTTGATAAGTTGATTTACCTCCTCTTCTCACTCTGTCTCATTTCCCATTTCTCTCTTTGCACACACACATGCACGCACACACACACACACACACACACACACACACACACACACACACACACACACACACACACACACACACACACACACACACACACACACACACACACACACACACACACACACACACACACACACACACACACACACACACACACACACACACACACACACACATGGACACACACACAGACACAAACACACTCACAAAGAATTATCGCAAAACAATCCAATCAGAACCAGTACCAGAGCCCTGTCAGCCCAGCTTTTCCAGTCCAGACATCAGCCAGAGTTATTGTATTATTCCCATTAGTGAGGTGTCGAAGGGTGTTTTATTGTGCCTCCACATTGGACATCAAGAGGATTTAAGACAGTGGTGCCGCAGACAGAGAGACAGACGGAGAAAGAGAGAATGTTTTAATGGATGCTTTCATCAGAGGGAGAAAGCAAAGCAACACACCATAATACCAGTCTACATACAGATTGGAATTCCCTTGTTGCTGTATGTTAATGATGTTTTTCCTCTCTGTGTGTGCAGGCTGATGCACTGTGCTGTTTCTCTGGTTTTTACCCTCTTTTTGTCACTTTTCTCAATCTTTTACTTTCTATGTTTCCCCATTAGTTTTATTTTTCTCTTTCCATTATCGGTCACCCAATTATTGTTCTCTAAATGCATATTTATCTTGTTCTCTCTCTATCTCCCCCCCTCTCTTTCCCTCTCTCTCTCTCTCTCTCTCTCTCTCTGTCGCTCTCTCTCCCTCTCACTCTCTCTGTTGTTGTCATGGGTGCCACCTAGCATTTTATTCAAATCAAATCCAACTTTATTTGTCACATGTGCTGAATACAACATGTGTAGACTTTACCGCGAAATGCTTACTTACAAGCCCTTAATTAACCAAAAGTGCAGTTCAAGAAAGAGTTAAGAAAATATATACCAAATAAACAAAAGTATACAATAGTATAGTAACACAATAAAATAACAATAACAAGGCTATATACATGGGGTACTGAGTAGTGTGCGCGGGTACAGGTTAGTTGAGGTCATTTGTACATGTAGGTAGGAGTGAAGTGACTATGCATAGATAATATACAGCGAGGAGCAGCAGTGTAAAAAACTATTGGAGGGGGGGGTCAATGTAAATAATCCGGTGGCCATGTGGTTAATTGTTCAGCAGTGGGGTAGAAGCTGGGGGTAGAAGCTGGCTTGGGGTAGAAGCTGGCTTGGGGTAGAAACTGTGAAGGTGCCTTTTGGTCCTAGACTTGGCGCTGCGGTACCGTTTGCCGTGTGGTAGCAGAGAAAACAGTCTATGACTTGTGTGACTGGAGTCTTTGACAATTTTGGGGCTTTCCTCTGACACCGCCTATTATATAGGTCCTGGATAGCAGGAAGCTTGGCCCCAGTGATGTTCTGAGCCATTCGCACTACCATCTGTAGCACCTTACGGTCAGATATCAAGCATTTACCATACCAGGCGGTGATGCAACTGGTCAGGATGCTCTCGATGGTGCAGCTGTATAACTTTTTGAGAATCTGTTGACCCATGCCAAATCTTTTCAGTCTCCTGAGGGGGAAAAGGTGTTGTTGTACCCTCTTCACGACTGTCTTGGTGTGTTTGGACCATGATAGTTTGTTGTTGATGTGGACACCAAGGAATTTGACACTCTCAACCCGCTACACTACAGCCCCGCTGATGTACTTGGGGGCCTGTTCGTCCCAACTTTTCCTGTAGTCCACGATCAGGTCCTTTGTCTTGCTCACATTGAGGGAGAGGATGTTGTCCTGGCACCACACTGCCAGGTCTCTGACCTCCACCCTATAGGCCGTGTCATCGTTGTCGGCCTACCACTATTGTGTCGTCAGCAAACTTAATAATGCTGTTGGAGTCATGTTTGGCCACGCAGTCATGGTTGAACAGAGAGTACAGGAGGGGACTAAGCATGCACACCTGAGGTGCCCCAGTGTTGTGGATCAGCGTAGCAGACGTGTTGTTGCCTACCATTACCATCTGGGGGCAGCCTGTCTGGAAGCCCAGGATCCAGTTGAAGAGGGAGGTGTTTAGTCCAATGGTCCTTAGCTTAGTGATGAGCTTTAGTCAGAGCCCTTCTTCCACCAATAATGTATTATTAATGAATCTGGCACACATAGAAATGAATACACATCTCTATGGAAGTAGAGCATGGAGTCTAGGGTGGATCAGACTGGGATTCAGAGCTGTTGTGGCTCTGTTGTATCCTGCTGCTATGTGTGCTCACAGGTCCTCAGATCCACAGGAGGTCCTTGTGTATTGGTAGGAAATCAATTTGGTAGCACTTTACTTAAAGTCAGCATGGATAATGCAGTATAACTGTGTATATGGCCCATTATAATGTTTTTAGTATCAATTCAAATGCTGCATTTATATCTGGCAATGGTCCAAAATACTAAAAATGGCCTCCAATGGATTATGACTGTTATGCAGGTGAATGAGGACCCAAAAGCGACTTAACAGAAACAGAGTTTATTCCAGTCTTAACAAAAAACGATTAATCCTGAATACTTTCACAGGTAATGTCCAAACAGGAATAACTGAAATCCTCTAGTCAGTAGAGGGGAACAACAGGAGATGCGACCACAGACTGCAGGTCGCCGGGTTGGCGCAGGCCGTAGCTGATAGAGACACCTGCTCACACGCAGCATCTGAAGAAGGCAAAAACACGACAGGACGGAACAAGGACACAGTACAGCAAACAAGGATCCGACAAGGACAGAAGCGGAAACAGAGGGAGAAATAGGGACTCTAATCAGAGGGCAAAATAGGGGACAGGTGTGAAAGAGTAAACGAGGTAGTTAGGAGAATGAGGAACAGCTGGGAGCAGGAACGGAACGATAGAGAGAGAGAGAGAGAGAGAGAGAGAGGAGAGAGATAGAGAGAGGAAAGAACCTAATAAGACCAGCAGGGGAAACAAATAGAAGAGAAAACACAGAGACAAGACATGACAATCTATGACAAAACATGACAATGACTGCATACTATACCATTAAACATGTTACAACTTTAATAGCAAAATACAAAATGAATTCTCCATTCATAAATGGCTGCCAGACTCAACAAAGTAACATAATATGAGAAATGGGAGGCACATTTCTTTGTTTATTTTCTCATTTAATTTTAAAACAGATTCAGTCTGCCAGTTGGGTATAGGCCACACACAGTCCCAGCTCCTGTCGTGCTGGCATGCCATTAACTAGCGACCCTGTCCAAAACTATACCTCCCATCACCACACTGGGCACACAACAACACACACACACACATCAGATGGCCTGGTATAAACAAAGGTCTATATAGTAGCTTCAACAGTATGTGGAGGAGGGATGTGATGATACTATTGATAAGCTCTTCTTATGGTACCTGAGGAGATTGATCTATGGTATTCTATTTTATTGTCTTGTATTGTATCATGAGTGTGTGAGCTGAGACATCAATACAGAATATCAGTTATTTTATGTGTCCTTGTATTTCCCTGTTATTCCTCATCTATACACCCAGCCAGACAAGGTGAGACTCTGTGACCTCCCTGGGCAGGTCATACAGAGATAAAAATAACTATATTTCTTTCTCTCCCTACTCGCTCTCTCTCCTACACGTTCACAACACCCCAAGCACAAATGCGCACGCTCACACACACACGCACTCACAGACACTCCCTCTCCCCTTCCCCTCACAAATACACACACACTCCCCACTCGCTCTCTGTAGAACATAAAAGAGTTCCACTGCCACAATCTCTCAGTTTTGGCCCAGATACTCTCTCTCTCTCTCTCTCCACCTTATCATATGCTTGATGGTAACAGATGGTGGACGTGATAATTACCAAAAACAGACCAAAAGGGAAAGTCTCTGCGGGACCCGCTCTCTAAATTAGCACTGCATTCAACACCATGTCTGCTCCTAGGCTCTAGGAAGCATAAAGCGAGGTCTCTTAAACCAACCTGATTTATGCCTGCAAGACCACTGGCTGGTGACGGGCACTACTGTTCGGGGAGGGTTATTAAGGCAATGGAAACATGCACGTGCGCACACACACACACACACACACACACACACACACACACACACACACACACACACACACACACACACACACACACACACACACACACACACACACACACACACACACACACACACACACACACACACACACACACACACACACACACACACACACACACACACACACACACACACACACACACAGCTAAACACATTCGCAGACACACGCGCGCAAATAAATAGAGTGTAAAAGCTGGCCCTCCTCCTCGAGATTCAGCTGCCCTCTTCACAAACACAGAAATGTATCCGCATCCCTATACAACCATCCTTTAGCTGGTGGAGGATCGGGATTTCGATTTCAGAACACTCTTAAGAACCACCTACTAGCACACAGGTCAGAGGCTCCAGAGGTGCTTCTCTAAATCAACAAAAAGATGTCCCTTGAGAAAACACTGATTACTTAAAGCCTCTACAACAACACGGTTAAAACCAATTCACCTGGAATACGTAACATGATGTCTTGTGTTGAATCAGCAGAGTGCGACATCGTGACTGATACATGTGGAGTTGCCTCACTGACAGTGTAAGGGCTATATATATCATCACTATAGCATAACTAATAGGAACACTCCAGTATAATACAAACGAGGTGTGAGTTCCTCCTCCCATCCCCCCGAGCAGTAGCCACTACTCTATCAACATTTCCTTAATCTATGAGAAAGGAGCACCAGTGTGTGTGTGGTGTCTACGTGTGAGTAGAGTGTGTAGTGTGAGTGGACTCCGGGGGCTGGTTTACCTGCCTGCAGCCTGCGCCTCTGGCTCAGTGCCATTTTGAGCCTCAATTTGAATAGAGTGATCCATCCCATCTCGCTACTCCCTCACACAGTCACCTACATAGAGGGTGTGTGTCACTCCCGTGTTTCTGTGGGTGTGTGTGTGTGTGTGTGTGTCGATTTGTATTGTGTGGTTTCCATTTACTGGGGCAAGGAAGGAACACATCCAAATAAATGACCTGTTTGACTCCAGGCAATCCTTATTTTGACAACGTAGCATCAATGACATACCGATTTGCTTTAGCTAGAAGCGCATTGCGGTCTTTCAAACGTCTAAAGTAAAGTTATCCCATTATCATTGTGGTGACATTTTGCCTAGGGAACTTCTGCTTTCTAATGGCCCTTGTAGATTGCAGTTTTCTGGTTCTTGTATCATATTTATCCTCAGGTAGTCCTACTATACAGCCTATAATGAACAATTAGTAGGCTAAGCAATACAATGAGCTAGCCTACATCAATAAGGTGTGATTATTTTTATGATGTGGGATTACTTGTCTTTATGTAAAGCCTACTTGTGAGATGATATGATAGCCAATTTTCCATATAAAAGGCTATATTCTATTCTATCCATGTGATGTTGTTATTACTTAGGCCTACTTGAATTTCTGTTTTTTTTCTCCATTCTTTGTATGTGGTCAGCTGCTTCCATGACTTGCGTTCTGTCCAGCTGTTGATTACATTAGCTATCCATCTCTCTTTCCCTCTCTTCACAGGTTCGGTCCTCAGTAAACCCAGCTGCAGGCCTCAGAGGATTCCTGCCAAGGCGAGTGGGGGAGCTTGGGGGATTCAGGTAACACAGGTGACTCACATCGAGTTGTAAATACAACGAAAACATCCTCACTACAACGGTATCACTGCTATTACTACGAAAATGTAATGGATTTGTGGAAATGGCAGTTGGTAGTTGGTTGCGAAAGTAGAGCGTTTTAATTTAGGGTTAGGGTTAGGGTTAGCGAGTGTGACGTGCTACCGCCATTATCCCATCAACAGCGGCTGTGAGTGAGACAATTAAGTGTAGCCTAGAACGGTCAAATCAGCGTACGCACAATTCTATAGTAATGAAACAGGCAGGTCTCCAACCCTCGACCTTCTAGCCCCAAGTTTAGCTAGCGAGATACTTTCCCAGAAAAGCTTGGTGGCTAGACAGAGCTAATCTATTTAATTTGACACCCTTGTATTATAAATGGTCAACACAATAGTTAAACAACAATTTCTCAACTTTTCCTAATAATACTAGTAAGCCGGCCAGTCTAATTCCATTTGATAATTTATCCAAATTGTTCTGCTTATCAAAACGTTGGAAATGTGTGTTTTGTATTCATTGACTTTAAAAGTGGCAGTATCTCACAGAATACACCCTTTTCTTTGAAACTCATTTCTATCAAATCAGTTGCTACCTTTCAGATGGGTCCCTTGCCAATAGATCTGTTATCCCTGGCAAAATCCAGAAATCTAATTTCATCTCCACTCGTACAATCTAATGAAGGTTACTACCAGGAAACCACAGTGATAGTTCCAAGAAACCCAGGAAGCAAAAGATGATAATGTGAACAGAAGACCCACTTTCAAAACCGTCTAATCCTTTGATAGGTTTGTGCTGCTAACAATCACAAGCCTGGTCAAATCAGTTATAATGGCTGTAATAACATATTGCATGTCTATTACCATATCAATTACATGAAATACGTCAGCCATGTTTGTTAATAGCCACCCAGGGTGAATACATTGTCCGTGATGATCCACAATGGTGCACAATCTGCTGAGCAACTACAGTAGATTGCCTTGTTGTTTTCTCCGCTCATTGCTAGTCACAGAGAGAAGCCCCGCTCGCATGCAAGGCCTCTTGGTGGGAGAACGAGACCAGCACTGCAATAATGAACAGCTCCAGAAAGACAAACGCTTCCAGTCCGGGAGAAGTGAACCCTGTTCCCCCTACTGCCGCTGGTCCGAGCTCCACAAGAGCTCCATTGTTGTGGTGGAGCTCCCCTTTGCCATGGTTCCGCTGCCATTTCCAGTCGGCTAAAGCTACGTTTAGCCAGGAAACAACCAACAGAAGCCCGCCTGCCACCTTTGGAAGCAGAGCTGTACTGTGGCTCAGGTTTTTTTGATGAAAGGCCTGCTTGACCAAGAGCTCTGGCGAGCACATTGGAAAATGTTTGGGCCAGCAGGGATGACGTCTGTGTAGTTCAGATGAACAACTCGTACCGAGATCCTATTCATCACTCCCACCAGTGTCTCTCCAGATAGACACTACACACTATCTGAAATGAGAAATTCAAATGGACTGTGCAGGCCAGGTAATTAGCTGCAGTGGGTGAAAAAACAAGCTAGCGTTAATTTAATCATTTCTCCAAACCTCTCAGCTGCAGGAAATGTAAGACCCTCCAGCCTTTTGGGCTGGCATCCTCCTCTCCTTTCCATCTCCCCTTCGTTCTTCTGGGCCTATTTCTTTCCTTCCTGACATTTTTCACATCCTATTTAATACGGTCTGGAGGACTGCGATCGTCTACTTCTTAGTTCCTGTGCTACATCATTGACTGGTTCTGTCCCTCTAGGGAGGAACGCCTGCTGTGTTGCAGTGGGATGGATGTGGATTAATTCTGTCTCTCTGTCTTACAGTCTGATCCAGGGAGATAGCCAAAATCCTGCTCTGATAAAGGCTATGCCCGAGGCAGGACAGTCCAGAGCCTGATAGGGATTGTGTTGATTCTGTGAGGCATACCATAGCAAGAAATCTGGTCGTTGTCACGCCTTGGTCATTGTATTTTGTGTTTTTGTTATATGTTTGGGTAGGCCAGGGTGTGACATGGGTTTATATGTTGTATTCGTATTGGGGTTTGTATTATTTGGGATTGCGGCTGATTAGGGGTGTGTCTAGTTAGGCTTGGCTGCCTGGGGCGATTCTCAATCAGAGTCAGGTGCTTGTCGTTGTCTCTGATTGAGAACCGTATTTAGACAGCCCTGACTTTCGCGTTGTATTTTGTGGGTGTTTGTTCCTGTCTTAGTGTTGTAGTCACCAGATAGGCTGTAATAGGTTTCACGTTTCGTTTGTTGTTTTCATATACAATTATTTTCATGTACCACGATATTCCTTCATTAAAGTCATGAATAACCTACACGCTGCATTTCGGTCTGACTCTCTTCATACAACAGAGGAACGACGTTACAGAAACACCCATCACTCACAGACCGAGCAGCGTGTGAACTGGCAGGAGCTAAAGGACAAAGATATGGACAGCAGAAGCATGGATTATACGACATGGGAAGAAATCGACAGGTGGGCGGCCGACCCAGAGCGAGTGCAGGAGCCCGCCTGGGATTCCCTACAGCAATGCGAAGAGGGCTATAGACGTATGGAGTCGAAAAGGAAAGCACGGCTGTACAGAGCGAAAACCGAATGTAACAGGGAAAGCGCAGAGAGAGTGGCTGAGTCAGGAGTCAGACCTGAGCCTACTCTCCTGTTAATCGTGAAGAGCAATATGAGGACTTCTGGTCTTGGGAGATGATATTAGACGGTAAAGGACCCTGGGCGCAGCCGGGAGAATATCGCCGTCCCAAGGAGGAATTAGAAGCAGCTAAAGCGGAGAGGCGCAGGTATGAGGAGGCAGCACGGCGACGCGGTTGGAAACCGGAAAAATAGCCCCAAAAATTATTGGGAGGGGGCTAGAAGGGAGAATAGTTATGCCAGGTAGGAGACCTGCGCATACTCCCTGTGCTTACCGTTGGGCTAGAGAGACCGGGCAGGCACCGTGTTATGCTATGGAGCGCACAGTGTTTCCAGTGCGGGTGCAGAGCCAGCTGCGGCACATACCAGCCCTTCATATTGGCCGGGCTAGAGTGGGCATCGAGCCAGGTAAGCTTGGGCAGGCTCGGTGCTCAAGAGCTCCAGTGCGCCTGCACGGTCCGGTCTATCCAGAGCCACCTCTACACACCAGTCCTCCGGTAGCAGCTCCCCGCACCAGGCTTCCTGTGCGTGTCCTCGCGCCAGTACCACCAGTTCCAGCACCACGCACCAGGCCTCCAGTGCGCCTCGCCTGTTCAGCGCAGACAGCGCTTTTCTCCTCTCCTGCGCTGTTGGAGTCTCCCGCCTGTTTAGCGCAGCCAGGCTTTCTCCTCTCCTGCGCTGCCGGAGTCTCTCGCCTGTTCTGCGCAGCCAGCGCTTTTCTCCTCTCCTGCGCTGTTGGAGTCTCCCGCCTGTTTAGCGCAGCCAGAGCTTTTCTCCTCTCCTGCGCTGCCGGAGTCTCCCGCCTGTTTAGCGCAGCCAGAGCCTTTCTCCTCTCCTGCGCTGCCGGAGTCTCCAGTCTGCCCAGCACCGCCATTGCTCCCAGTCGGCCCAGCGAGGCCAGTGCTCCCAGTCTGCCCAGCGCGGCCAGTGCTCCCAGTCTGCCCAGCGCGGCCAGTGCTCCCAGTCTGCCCAGCGCGGCCAGTGCTCCCAGTCTGCCCAGCTCCGCCAGTGCTCCCAGTCTGCCCAGCGCGGCCAGTGCTCCCAGTCTGCCGAGCGCCGCCAGTCTGCCCAGTGCCACCAGTCTGCCCAGCGCCGCCAGTCTGCCCAGCGCCGCCAGTCGGTCCAGCGTCGCCAGTCTGCCAGGATCCGCCAGAAGTGCCAGTCTGCCAAGATCCGCCAGAAGTGCCAGTCTGCCAAGATCTTCTAGATCGGCCAGACAACCTGAATCATCCAGTTCCAACAGCCAGCCAGGATTTACCGGAGCCTACTACCTGCCTGAGCTTCCTCTCAGTACTAAGCTTCCTCTCAGTACTGGGTTTCCTCTCAGTACTGGGCTGCCTCTCAGTACCGGGCTTCCCCTCTGTACCGGGCTTCCCCTCTCTACCGGGCTTCCCCTCAGTACCGGGCTGCCTCTGTCCTGAGATGCCCCTCTGTCCTGAGCTGCCCCTCTGTCCCGAGCTGCCCCTCGGTCCCGAGCTGCCCACCGGTCCCGAGCTGCCCCTCGGTCCCGCGAGCTGCCCCTCAGTTATGTGGGGATCAGGGTGAGGACTATTAGGCCATGGTCGGCGGAGAAGGTGGATTATCCCAGGACGCGAAGGGGAGGAACTAGGACATTTATGGAGTGGGGTCCACGTCCCGAGCCAGAACCGCCACCATGGACAGACGCCCACCCGGACCCTCCCTATGCTCTTGAGGTGCGTCCCGGAGTCTGCACCTTAGGGGGGGTTCCGTCACGCCTTGGTCATTGTATTTTGTGTTTTTGTTATATGTTTGGGTAGGCCAGGGTGTGACATGGGTTTATATGTTGTATTCGTATTGGGGTTTGTATTATTTGGGATTGCGGCTGATTAGGGGTGTGTCTAGTTAGGCTTGGCTGCCTGGGGCGATTCTCAATCAGAGTCAGGTGCTTATCGTTGTCTCTGATTGAGAACCGTATTTAGACAGCCTGACTTTCGCGTTGTATTTTGTGGGTGTTTGTTCCTGTCTTAGTGTTGTAGTCACCAGATAGGATGTAATTAGTTTCACGTTTCGTTTGTTGTTTTCATATACAGTTATTTTCATGTACCACGATAATTCCTTCATTAAAGTCATGAATAACCTACACGCTGCATTTCGGTCTGACTCTCTTCATACAACAGAGGAACGACGTTACAGTCATCCTAGTTTACATACTGTAAACATGTCCCATTGGAATAGGCCTACTTTAAAATGTATCCTTCCTTCCCCCTTCTTTGAATGAATGATTGATCTGACATGACTGGACGGATGAAAGCTATGTAGTGGAACCCTTGCTTTCACCTGTCCAATTAGTCATGCTTTCACCTATCCAATTAGTGATAACTTCAAGGAAGGAAGTTGGGAACCAAGGATGAGTTTTAAAGTATTCAAACAGGGCCCTTGAACACTTTCTATGTTGGAGCTTATTTGGGGCACAACAACATTTACCATCCACCTCCCTTTGTACTGTGTACTTAAAACACCCTTAGAGAGGATGTTGCAGCACTGCAATGGTGCTCGTTTGGCACAGAAACTGTGTCAGTTTCTCTTTCAGGTTTCAGCTCCATTTTCATTTACGAGTGTAGAGATGAGAGCAGTAAACTCCTCCCTGAAGGCACACTACAGCCCATCAGCACCACTGTCTCCACGGTAAAGAGAGCTCTGAAGAGTGGAGGGAGAAAGAGAGAGAAACACATCCACAAACACACTGCCTGTAAGATTAAGATCTCTTTATTGATCAGTTGCACACATGGTCTAATCGAAATTTGGCTTCCGCTTTTATCCCAATCCCGTCGAAAGACACGTACACATACAGGTTTTGGAGATAGCCCCTGGGTAATGATAGCCCCCTGGCATCTTCAATGCCCTTGCTGATGGAAGGAGGTTTTCACTCAAAATCTCACTATACATGGCCCCATTCATTCTTTCCTTTACGGATCAGTCGTCCTGGTCACTTTGCAGAAAAAATAGCCCCAAAGCATGATGTTTCCACCCCCATGCTTCACAGTAGGTATGGTGTTCGTTGGATGCAACTCAGCATTCTTTGTCCCTCCAAACACGACGAGTTGAGTTTTTACCAAAAGTTATATTTTGGTTTCATTTGACCATATGAGATTCTCCCAATCTTCTTCTGGATCATCCAAATGCTCTCTAGCAAACTTCAGACGGGCCTGGACATGTACTAGCTTAAGCAGGGGGACACGTCTGGCACTGCAGGATTTGAGTCCCTGGCGGCATAGTGTGTTGCTGATGGTAGGCTTTGTTACTTTAGTCCCAGCTCTCTGCAGGTCATTCACTAGGTCCCCCCGTGTGGTTCTGGGATTTTTGCTCACCGTTCTTGTGATCATTTTGACCCCACGGGGTGAGATCTTGCAAAATGTGATTTTCTGATTTTTTTCTCTCATTTCGTATGTCATAGTTGAAGTGTACCTATGATGAAAATTACAGGCCTCTCTCATCTCTTTAAGTGGGAGAACTTGCACAATTGGTGGCTGACTAAATACTTTTTTTGCACCACTGTATGTAGCCACGTAGTATCTGTTAGAAGACCACTTACAGCTGTAACAATAACAAACAGTTAGCGCAGCACTGCAACCGCAAAACCGTAAGAAAAGCTACTAGCGTGCCTCAGGAAACAAATGGGTATTGAACTTCAGATTGTTGACTCAAGACTGCATTAGCCAATTGAGTTAAAGCCTAGGCATTAGCTTTGGGAGCTATGACTAATCTTAATTTTCCAAGCTAGGCGACTAATCACGCAAACTGAACCTGCTCCACTATACATGGAATAAGGGTGGCTGTCTGTGCAGCATGGCAGCGGCTATATAAGGACAGTAGACAGTTTATCTTATCCACAGCGAGGCCCAGCACCAGACAGAGCTCTTTAACAGAGCCAGCTGAGGGGTCTGGATGAACATAATCAGATGGGCCAGGCTACAGAGGGACAGCCAGACCATGCAGTTATTGGATTGGGTTCTAACAGATTTCAGTAAAACGTGTAGTCTGGATTGAATTCATATCAATCATATCATAGTCCTAATCATCTCATAGTCATATCATAGTCATATCATAGTCAATCATAGTCCTACTCATCTCATAGTCATATCATATCATAGTCCTAATCATCTCATAGTCATATCATAGTCATATCATATCATCATAGTCCTAATCATCTCATAGTCATATCATATCATAGTCCTAATCATCTCATAGTCATATCATATCATAGCGTCTAATCATCTTCATAGTAGTCCTAATTATTTTATAATTATCTCATAGTCATATCATATCATAGTCCTAATCATCTCATAGTCATATCATAGTCATATCATAGTCAATCATGTCATAATCATATCATAGTTATATCATAGTCCTAATCATCTCATAGTCATATCATAGTCATATCATAGTCCTAATCATCTCATAGTCATATCATAGTCATATCATAGTCCTAATCATCTCATAGTCCTAATCATATCATAGTCCTAATCATCTCATAGTCATATCATAGTCATATCATAGTCAATCATGTCATAATCATATCATAGTCATAATCATCTCATAGTCATATCATAGTCATATCATAGTCAATCATGTCATAATCATATCATAGTCCTAATCATCTCAGTCATATCATAGTCATATCATAGTCAATTGCGTTTATAATTATATTATAGTTGGTAATCATGCCATAATCATGACATAATCATATCATAGTTATATCATAGCCATAATCATATCATAGTCAATCATGTCATAGTCATATCATAATCATGCCATAATCATATCATAGTCATATCATAGCCATAATCATATCATAGTCAATCATGTCATAGTCATATCATAATCATGCCATAATCATATCATAGTCAATCATGTCATAATCATATCATAGTCATAATCATATCATAGTCATATCATGTCATAATAATTTCATAGACCTAATCATCTCATAGTCATATCATAGTCATATCATATCATAGTCAACCATGTCAAAGTCATAATTATATCATAATCATGCCATAATCATATCATAATCATATCGTAATCATTTCATAAAATCCAAATCAGATTGGATTTGATGATAATCATGGCATAGTAATAATCATATCATAGTCAATCATATCATAATCATATAATAGTATAATCATATCATAGTCATAGTCATAATCATAGTCATAATAGTGTCATAATCATATCATAGTCATAATAGTATCATAATCATATCATAGTCATAATAGTATCATAGTCATAACAGTATCATAATCATAATAGTATCATAATCATATCATAGTCATAATAGTTTCATAATCTTGTGATAGTCATGGTGGTATTAGTGGTATTCAATAAGCATTTTTCTACGGCTGGCCATGCTTTCCACCTGGCTACCCCTACTCCGGTCAACAGCACTGTACACCCCACAGCAACTCGCCCAAGCCTTCCCCATTTCTCCTTCTCCCAAATCCAGTCAGCTGATGTTCTGAAAGAGCTGAAAAATCTGTACCCCTACAAATCAGCCGGGCTAGACAATCTGACCCTTTCTTTTCTAAAATTATCTGCCGAAATTGTTGCAACCCCTATTACTAGCCTGTTCAACCTCTCTTCGACACGAAAGATTTTGAGATTCCCAAAGATTGGAAAGCAGCTGCGGTCATCCCCTTTCAAAGTTTGACCCAAACTGCTACAGCCCTATATCTATCCTACCCTGCCTTTCTAAGGTCTTCGAAAGCCAAGTCAACAAACAGATTACCGACCATTTCGAATCCCACCATACCTTCTCCGCTATACAATCTGGTTTCAGAGCTGATCATGGGTGCACCTCAGCCACGCTCAAGGTCCTAAAACGATATCTTAACCGCCATCGATAACAAACAATACTGTGCAGCTGTATTCATTGACCTGGCCAAGGCTTTCAACTCTGTCAATCACCACATCCTCATTGGCAGACTCGATAGCCTTGGTTTCTCAAATGATTGCCTCACCTGGTTCACCAACTACTTCTCTGATAGAGTTCAGTGTGTAAAATCGGAGGGCCTGTTGTCCGGGCCTCTGGCAGTCTCTATGGGGTGCCACAGGGTTCAATTCTTGGACCGACTCTCTTCTCTGTATACATCAATGATGTCGCTCTTGCTGCTGGTGAGTCTCTGATCCACCTCTACACAGACGACACCATTCTGTATACTTCTGTCCCTTCTTTGGACACTGTGTTACCAACCCTCCAGGCAAGCTTCAATGCCATACAACTCTCCTACCGTGGCCTCCAAATGCTCTTAAACACAAGTAAAACTAAATGCATGCTCTTCAACCGATCGCTGCCTGCACCTGCCCACCCATCCAACATCACTACTCTGGACAGTTCTGACTTAGAATATGTGGACAACTACAAATACCTAGGTGTCTGATTAGACTTTTAAACTCTCCTTCCAGACTCACATCAAACATCTCCAATCCAAAGTTAAATCTAGAATTGGCTTCCTATTTTGCAACAAAGCATCCTTCACTCATGCTGCCAAACATACCCTGTAAAACTGACCATTCTACCGATCCTCGAGTTCGGCAATGTAATTCACAAAATAGCCTCCAATACCCTACTCAATAAACTGGATGCAGTCTATCACAGTGGCATCCGTTTTGTCACCAAAGCCCCATATACTACTCACCACTGCGACCTGTACACTCTCGTTGGCTGGCCCTCGCTTCATACTCGTCGCCAAACCCACTGGCTCCAGGTCATCTACAAGACCCTGCTAGGTAAAGTCCTCCCTTATCTCAGCTCGCTGGTCACCATAGCAGCACCCACCTGTAGCATGCGCTCCAGCAGGTATATCTCTCTGGTCACCCCAAAACCAATTCTTCCTTTAGCCGCCTCCTTCCAGTTCTCTGCTGCCAATGACTGGATCGAACTACAAAATCTCTGAAACTGGAAACACTTATCTCCCTCACTAGCTTTAAGCACCAGCTGTCAGAGCAGCTCACAGATAACTGCACCTGTACATAGCCTATCTATAATTTAGCCCAAACAACTACCTCTCACCCTACTGTATTTATTTATTTTGCTCCTTTGCACCCCATTATTTCTATCTCTACTTTGCACATTCTTCCACTGCAAATCTACCATTCCAGTGTTTTACTTGCTATTGTCACGCCCTGACCTTAGAAAGCCTTTTTATGCCTCTATTTGGTTTGGTCAGGGTGTGATTTGGGGTGGGCATTCTATGTTTTTGTTTTCTATGATTTTGTATTTCTATGTTTTGGCCGCGTATTGTTCTCAATCAGGGACAGCTGTCTATCGTTGTCTCTGATTGGGAACCATACTTAGGTAGCCCTTTTCCCTCCTTTCAGTGTGGGAAGTTAACTTTGTTTGTGGCTCTTAGCCCTGTTGTTTCTTGTTTTGTTGGCGACATTTTCAAAATAAAAATAAAATGTACGCTCACCTCGTTGCGCTTTGGTCTACTTCCAGCAACGGCCGTGACAGCTATATTGCATTTACTTCCTTACCTTGGCCTTTTTTGCCTTTACCTCCCTTATCTCACCTCATTTGCTCACATTGTATATAGACTTATTTTTCTACTGTATTATTGACTGTATGTTTGTTTTACTCCATGTGTAACTCTGTGTTGTTGTATGTGTCAACTGCTTTGCTTTATCTTGGCCAGTTCGCAATTGTAAATGAAAACTTGTTCTCAAATTGCCTACCTGGTTAAATAAATAATATAATAATAATAATAATAATATATGCCATTTAGCAGACGCTTTATCCAATAAAGGTGAAATAAAAATAAATAAATACAATTAGTCAGGCAGACTAGAGATAGAGGCATGTAAAGGATATTTATATCAGAAGAGGTTCATTTTAACCCTTTTCTGCTGCCCAGAAGTCTAACAGTGATTAGAGAGGCTAAAGCCACCTTTCCTCCAGTAGCCATTGATTATCACCTGTTGCCTCGACACGCAAACTCCAGGATACGGCTGCATATTTCAACAGGGGCATCGACGGAATCTCTGACTGGGGGGTTCTGGAGACCCGGAACCCCTGTAGATGATGGAAGAGCAGGCAGGCAGGGCCGTGATTTAGAATTTGATGCAGAAGGGTCAGAAAGAGATTAGGCCCAGTACTCATGGGAAGCCAACTGTTCCAACTGCACCAATGTGCAGTTCCATTGACTGACTGAGTTCCATTTGGCTGTTCAGTCTAAGGAGAAATGTAGGCCTAACACAGAGGAGGAAGTAGCAGTCCCTCTCCAGACTGAGTGTCTAGTGCTTTTTTAAAGCCTAAGTGAGGTAGAAAATACTGAGGGGAGCTCTGATGAGCACTGGTCCCTTTTCTGTGGTTACCCAGGGTGCTACATCATGTTTGTGAATGTGTTTCACTCGTTAGCCCGCCCGCCACTCTCCAGAGGTCTTTACTGTGGAGCCAGCGTCGTTAATGGGCTGTAGGGAGGAGATATGGCCCACTGATCCGATCTGCACTCATTAAAATTAAGCTGAAACGTTAAGAGAGAACCAGACAGACACCATTTTTTAACAGCACACACCTTAGTGCAGTAAACTAAGCACACCGCATAGTGAGGTGTTGGTGCTTGGATCAAAGCGATACCAAAAGAGATACCATATGATTGCTTATGACCTTATGACCTGACCTGACCTGACCTGACCTGTCTAGCCGATATGTAAGTTGGTGCTTGAATGTAATAGGTGCTCCTATCTGGCCTTTCCTGACCTTAAAAGTTTAGGCTAGTTAAGAACAAGTTCTCATTTACAACTGCGACCTGGCCAAGATAAAGCAAAGCAGTGTGACACAGACAACAACACAGAGTTACACATGGAGTAAACAATAAACAAGCCAATAACACAATAAACAAGTCAATGACACAGTAGAAAAAAATAAAGTCAATATACAGTGTGTGCAAAAGGCATGAGGAGGTAGGCAATAAATAGGCCATAGGAGCGAATAATTACAATTTAGCAGATTAACACTGGAGTGATAAATTAGCAGATGATGATGTGCAAGTAGAGATACTGGTGTGAAAAGAGCAGAAAAGTAAAGTAAATAAAAGAAGTATGGGTATGAGGTAGGTAGATTGGGTGGACTATTTACAGATGGACAATATACAGCTGCAGCGATCGGTTAGCTGCTCAGATAGTTGATGTTTAAAGTTGGTGAGGGAAATAAAAGTGTCCAACTTCAGCAATCATTTTCAATTCTTTCCAGTCACTGGCAGCAGAGAACTGGAAGGAAAGGCGGCCAAATGAGGTGTTGGCTTTGGGGATGATCAGTGAGATATACCTGCTGGAACGTGTGCTACAGGTGGGTGTTGTTATCGTGACCAGTGAACTGAGATAAGGCGGAGCTTTACCCTTGCATAGACTTGTAGAGGACCTGGAGCCAGTGGGTCTGTCGAATATGTAGCGAGGGCCAGCCGACTAGAGCATACAGGTCTCAGTGGTGGGTGATATAAGGTGATTTGGTAACAAAACGATTGGCATTGTGATAGACTGCATCCACTTTGCTGAGGAGGGTGTTGGAAGCTATTTTGTAGATGACATCGCCAAAGTCGAGGATCGGTAGGATAGTCAGTTTTACTAGGACTGCACAGTGGAGAAGGTACGGTGGGATTCGAAATGGTCAGTGATCTGTTTATTAACTTGGCTTTCGAAGACTTTAGATAGTCAGGGCAGGATGGACATAGGTCTGTAACAGTTTGGTTCTAGGGTGTCACCCCCTTTGAAGAGGTAGATGACTGCGGCAGCTTTCCAATCTTTAGTGATCTCGGACGATGAAAGAGAGGTTGAACAGGCTGGTAATAGGGGTTGCAACAATGGCGGCAGATCGTTTTAGAAAGAGAGGGTCCAGATTGTCTAGCCCAGCTGATTTGTACGGGTCCAGGTTTTGCAGCTCTTTCAGAACATCTGCTGTCTGGATGAAGGAGAAGCTGGGGAGGCTTGGGTAGCCAGGAGGAAGGCATGACCAGCCGTTGAGAAATGCTTATTGAAATGTAGGATTATCGTGGATTTATCAGTGGTGACCGTGTTACCTAGCCTCAGTGCAGTGGGCAGTTGGGTGGAGGTGCTCTTGTTCTCCATGGACTTTACAGTGTCCCAAAACTTTTTGGAGTTAGAGCTACACGATGCGAATTTCTGCTTGAAAAAGCTAGCCTTTGCTTTCCTGATTGACTGCTTGTATTAGTTCCTGACAATGAAAATCAGGAAGCGATAGGAACTACCAACGACATGCTATTGATAACAGAAAAGTTTCCGAAAATTCCAACTATGATCTTCAGTGACAATGTAACCACTAGACTAACCTATTTAACAATATATATATTTAAACTATTGTACTCATTCTAATATTTTTCATGATGATATTTGCAGATGAAGATATGAATGAAACCACATTCCTTCTCTCACAGTGTTGTTTAAACATTCTACCCTTCGATAGGCCTACACCATGAATGGAAATAATCTTGAATAGGGCTGTATTCGGCCAAATTACTATAGAAACCTCAAATTCCACACGGTGGAAACCAAGTCGGTTTGTTTCCATGCCTACTGTACATACGAGCCTTAACTACCATAGAACTGAAATGGGGCTGATCTAGAATGGTCATTCTCATTCATTGAATGCAGAGTTCCGTGTGGAAGTTTATAATTCAGTATGTTTTTCAGTGCAAGAATGTAGTTGGCTGACATTTTGGTAGGTCTGTGTTAAATCAAGTGGAATTTCTAGCCATGTCTGTTTTACCTATTTCTAGCCTCACTCTTCTCACCCCTCTCATTTTTGGCCTCTTTCCAGACCTGCTAAAGACCTGCCAGAAGCACTCCTGGGAGATTGAACTTCTTCCGTAAGAATAACGTTTTTTTCACCTTACATTAAAGGATAGTTCACCTCAGTGGTGCCAGTCTTTCCTATTCATTTGAATCCTGAGACATTTACACAACAGATGCCGTGGGATATGGAGCTCGACTATAGGCCACACTTGAGGCATGACAAACTTTGGCTTTGGAGAATGAACTATCCCTTTAACTGGAATCCACATAGGCCGTACTATGAGAGTAAGGGAGGTGTGGAGATTACGCAGCGGGTCAACCCACAGGTTGTCACGCAGCCTGTCCAGAGACGGAAGAGCGACATCACACTCCCTAATTGTTTCTAGTTCCTAAACAGTCAATGAACTAAGCAGACCCAGCTGCTATCATATTGGTGTTTATGGGAGAGTCACCCTTAAGACTGGACTGTGACCAATAAAATCTATGGTAAAGCCTGAGTAAGACATCTTCATTTATCCATCTTTTCCCAGACATGAAGTCCGGTTGGAACTGACAAAACTGGACTGTGCACTGACACCCCAAGCTTGGGGATTGTGAGCTTGTGACAGATTTCTTTCCTTGTGGATGGGATGTTGTGTGCACTGTCGTCTCAAGCGTCTTCCACCACAGACAGGATGTGAAATGCCTACTTTATCAAGCTAGGTTCAATTGTAGTGTGCTCAGTCTGAGTGGGGAGTTATCAATTAAAAGTTCTGAACAGTAGGTAGCTTAGCTTCTTATTTTGATAAGTCTGGTTGCAGCTGTCGACAATGTAGCCTGCAGTAAGTAGATCTACATGTTCTTAGTTGACAATGCTGCAGAAGTGGTTGTTCCTTTCACAATTTATATGGCAGGAACTTGAACTAGCGGTTCATTCTTATTTAAACTAGGAAAGTCAGTTAAGAACTAATTCTTATTTTTAATGACGGCCTTGTTCAGGGGCAGAATGACAGATTCTTACCTTGTCAGCTCGGGGATTTGATCTTGCAACCTTCTGATTACTAGTCCAACGTTCTAACCATTAGGCTACCTGCAGTGTGTTTACATAGGAGGGATGTTCAGAGAAATCAGGAGTTCTTCTTTTGGACATGCCGTCAGTGGTACTAGGGGGTTCACCACTTGTGGGTGGATATTATTTTTATTTTTTTATGTTTAGCTTCATTCCCAAACCTCAAGGGTAGGATATTGGATTAGGCATTCCATAGCTACTTTATTTTAGAACACCCAACCACAGGAGAGCATTGCTACTGTAAGCATTAGACAGTGGGTTTGAATTAAATATACATATTAAGCCACAATGTTGTCAGCAGGGTTTTTATGCTCAAGTGCTGCCAGTTGATAAGTCTTGCCTTGTGCTTCTGATAGACGGTTGCTCTGACACAGGCTTGCTAGTGTGTGGAGATAGTGTTTAATGTTGGGCAGTAGATGGATAAAGTGCGATGTGAATGGGTCAAAAGGTGAGATGAAATACAGTCTACATTCTGTACTACAATGACAGTGAACAACTAGCTGGTGTTCGTTGACTGCACACTGAAAGCAGTGCTCATGGTTAAAACAGAGAGAGAGTAGAGAGACTCTCCAGGAAGGATAGGAAAAGAAGGACCTGAAGATCTATTGATGCTGTGTTTATTCTGGAAAGTCTCCAAGTTGCAATGAGGAAACGTGCAAGCACACATGCACAAACCATACACACCAAAGTGGGAGCTGACTGAAAGTTTATTTATATTACTGTTAAAAACATGTATAAAATTGGTCCTGTTCCAGAAACAAGGCACACAATGTAAAATGTCTTGGTTCATCATCTCGATCTCAGTGTTTTAGTATCACGCAGTCCCTATATAAAAACACAGCCACATTTTACAGAATTTAAAATTCGAGCAGCAAGACAACCATGCAAGAACTTGAGCGATGCAAACGGGATGCTTTCTAGTAGTACGTCTCCCTCTCCACCCAACCTAAAACAGAGAAGATGGAAAACAGGATTTAGAGATCAATTACCTCTCTGCTAAAACAGGTGGACTAAGGAAGGCTGTAGCATACATAAACAATGATCATGTTAACTATCCGTGTGTAGTTCAGACGGTCACTGGAGGAAGACAGTCAAGTGACCGACGTCTTTAACATGGTCTCTGACAGCATACCGGTTTACTCACATCAAATGCATTTTATAAAGCCATTTTTACATTAGCAGTTGTCAATGGAATGGATAGACTCCCCCAAACGTGTCTGTGTCCACTGTCTTGCACATCTGAAAAATTTGCTGCTGCTTAAAGATTTACAGACTTCGCAGGTTTGGATAGTAAGGCTGCATATTTAGGTAGCCTTACTATCCTCCTGAGAACGAGGAAAATCTGGTGGTTTGAGAGCCAAACTGAGAACTTGTATGAACAAGTACAGCAGATGGTCACAGTAACTAAAAGGGATTTAGACTCACCTCCTGGGCTGCGTCGGATGATCAGTTTTTCGATTTCATCATAAATAAAGATGAGGAGCTGGGTCTAAGGAGAATGGATCTGAAATGACTCCAGACCAAGAACAAACAGATCAAATGACTCAGAAGACAATCTGAGAGAATACCCAAAAACAACAGATCTGAAATGACTCCCAGACCAGAATACCCCAAGAACAGATCTGAAATGACTCCAGACCAGAATACCCCAAGAACAGATCTGAAATGACTCCAGACCAGAATACCCCCAAGAACAGACCAGACAACATTTTAAGCAACACATAGCTAAGCTTAATAGAAGTCCTCCAAGAGTTAAGTATTTTTGGTACTACAAATTATTTTATTAAGAGATGGAGTGTACCTAACTGAAGGGTCTTTACTTACTTGAGTGGGTACATTCTGAGGGCGATGCCCATCCCAGGACAGTAGGACAGGAAGGCGCCAGGGCGGTCTCCCCAAACAGGCCGAAGATGAGAATCTTATTCCTGAGGAGGACAGAAGCAGCATTTAAAATCAAGTCATTTCTTTGACAACAAAAACTAACAACAGTCGATGCTCTTCAAAATGGCCACTGAACTAACCTCATTCCTTGTTGGAAGACTGAGTTCCTCCTGGTCTTACAGATGATCAAATCAGCCCACTGTACAACTACAATACTGGCGAAGAATGCTGTGTGGCAGGTGAACTCCACAATCTTTCTGTTCATAAGTCTGAGGAAACAGTCAGCAACAGAGGGAGAAAACCGTCAGCTAATCATCTAGAGTCAGACCAAACAACAAGGCTTGTGAAAACCACATTGGTGTCTGCATACTCACCCACTGCTGACCATAGCTATCCTCCAGGTCGTTGCAAAATTTGTTGTCCCAGTCCACACGAATACCTAGCAGTCTGGAGGGTAAGAACCCGTTCTCAGCAAGGATCACAAAGTATGTGAAGAACCCAGCCAAAGCCTGGATCATACCTATGGAGAGATGGGGAGACAGGATCAGATGGGTGCATTTGTATCAGATTATATCCATGTCATTCTGTCTGCTGGTTTTTCTATGTTGCATCAATCTCCATTAAAAAAATGTTTTCAAGTTTGATTGTCACATCACCGGACAGGTGCAGGGGAATGTGTTGTTTTACAGGGTCAGCCATAGTAGTAGGGTGCACCTGGAGCTTATTAGAGTTAACTGCCTTGCTCAAGGCACGGAGCAAAGATTTTCACCCTGTCGGCTCGGGTATTCGAACCAGCGACCTTTCAGTTACTGGGCCAACACTAACCGCCAGGGCTACCTGCCGCCCTACAGTGATTCCCAAGGAGTATCACGTTGGTGGGAGAGGTTTGCGACCCATGATATGATGCAACCGCAGTATGTGAATCCTGTCCATATCAGTGTTTCCTCTTAAGGAAAGTCCCGCTCACATGGAAACCTCTGGCTCCATCACCAAAGTGTGAAACATCCCATAATCACCAGAGACCCCTTCTCTTATCACCAGGAGGCTATTTCTGGCGCATACCCCACTTCCAGCTGATCCCAAAACCACCCAGTCAACTTAAGAGTTGGAATCCAGTTTGAGGTGTATGAGATGTTAATCTTTCATCTAAGAATGAAAATACTTTGTTTTGCGCAAGTAAGGCTTTGTGAAAAGCGGTCTTACCGATTTGACCGTAGGCTATGCTGATAAGTCTTTCATTCACCAGTTTGTCTGTTTTGGAGTTTCTGGGCTGTCTCTTCATGATGTCACTCTCAGCAGCTTCGTAGGCCAGGGAGATGGCGGGGACCTGCAAAGTTGAGGACGATTTCAACAATTAGAATAAAACTGAACAGTAACCAAAGATTTAGAAAAGAAAAATCTTAAATATACAAATTCCTTACCATGTCAGTTCCCAAGTCGATACAGAGGATGGTGACGGTTCCTAGGGGCAGTGGAATGTTGGCGATGATGAAGAAGAGGAAGGGTGTGATTTCTGGAATGTTACTGGTCAGGGTGTAGGCGATGGACTTCTTCAAGTTGTCAAAGATCAGACGGCCTAGGAAAGGTACATGCATAACGTTGGTGAAAATAATGCCGAATAGAAGGAACCCCAAACATTCTAAATCCACTGAAATGCTTCTACCTTCTTCAACACCAGTCACGATGGAGGCAAAGTTGTCATCCAGGAGGATCATGTCTGCAGCCTGCTTGGAGACGTCCGATCCAGAGATCCCCATAGCAACACCGATGTCAGCCTTCTTCAGAGCAGGAGAATCGTTCACACCATCACCTGTCACAGCCACAATAGCACCCTGTGGATAAGGAGGAGAGGTGTTTGAGTCTAAGAAGAGAAACATCTAGAGAGAGAAAACTGGTAAACACATTTTTAATTTGAAAGGAATTTATCTACGCTACAGTCACTCTGTTTACCTCTCGTGAGATCGGCCTAGTGTCTTTAAGTTGAGCTGAATATTACCTGGCGCTGGCAGCCCTCCACGATAATCAGCTTCTGCTGAGGAGAGGTTCTGGCAAACACAATCTCTGTGTGATATTTCAGGATGTCGTCCAACTGTTCAGCGCTCAGGTCCTTGAGGTCACCGCCATGAACCACACAGGCCTTGGCATCCCTGGGAAAAATGTACCCTTTATTTTATGGGAAATCCCATTAATATGAAGACATTTCTATAATGTCTATAAACGCTCATGAGAAGGACCTGACATTCAAGCTTGAATAAAATCTTTGAAAAAGGACTTCAAAAATGAAAAATGTAGAAACTGCAAGGGTTTTACTGTTGTTTCCAATAACGTAACTTTTTATATATATATTTTTTTTAAATCGCAACATACCTAGGGTCAACTTCATTGACTGGAATGTTCAGACGAGCAGCAATGTCCTCAACAGTCTCGTTTCCTTCAGAAATGATGCCCACACCCTTGGCAATGGCCTTAGCAGTGATGGGATGATCACCAGTGACCATGATAACCTAAGGGAAGGAAGGGAAGAGGAGTGGTCTGATCACAGTGGCTGCTATGCTACCTTATATAATGTTACTTACCCTACATTATTCATCTCATATGCATATGTATATACTGTACTCTACATCATCGACTGCATCCTTATGTAACACATGTATCACTAGCCACTTTAACTATGCCACTTTGTTTACTTTGTCTACACACTCATCTCATATGTATATACTGTACTGATACCATCTACTGTATGCTGCTCTGTACCATCACTCATTCATATATCCTTATGTACATGTTCCTTATCCCCTTACACTGTGTATAAGACAGTAGTTTTGGAATTGTTAGTTAGATTACTTGTTGGTTATCACTGCATTGTCGGAACTAGAAGCACAAGCATTTCGCTACACTCGCATTAACATCTGCTAACCATGTGTATGTGACAAATAAAATTTGATTTGATTTGATTTTATGTGGATTGACTGAAGAGTCGTGTCAAGTGTTACATTGCCATACCTTGATTCCAGCACTCCTGCACTTTCCCACAGCATCAGGCACAGCAGCACGGGGAGGGTCAATCATGGACATTAGGCCAACGAAGCACAGATTCTCAGTTGGGAAGTTCACCTCTTCACAATCAAACTGGAAGCCCTCAGCGAACTGGTCATCAGGGAGCTGGAAATGACAGAACCCTAGACAGATACAAAATTGTGAAAATGTGAATTGAAAAAGGGAGCAAAAGCACAATTTTACACCTCACATTGGATAATTTGACAACACAGATGGAATAACAAAAATACAGTAGTATTGGCTAGTGATGACTGAAATAAATGACTATTACCCAGCACTTTCGCTCTCCCAGACCACCCAGTTCCATGTAGGCGTTCTGGAAAGAGTCCTTCATCTCGTCATCCAGAGGCTGTTCTTTGCCCTGGATCAAAATGGTGGAGCAGCGGTCCAGGATCCTCTCAGGGGCTCCCTTCATCACCAGCAGATGCTTGGACTCACCCTCATTCTTGTTTAGGTGAACGGAGAGCTAAGGGATAAAATTATAGGAGCAGCCATTTTGAAAACAGATTAGCAGAATAGGCATAACCATATTGAGCTCTGTGCCAAAGGGAAGGGTTTAAGACTTATTGAAAACTTATTTGCCAATATTTCATGTGGCAGGGTGCCATTGCCCTACCTGGTATTTGTTGGTGGAGTTGAATGGGATCTCAGCAACCTTGGTGTACTGGTCTCTCATGCCTTGCACAGACCCACAGCACAGCTCAATACACTTCAGCAGGGCAGACTCTGAGGCATCACCAGCCACATCTCTCTGTGAGAGGGAAACGAGTAGGCAGATGAAGTGGACGTGGTACGCCGCTGGCGCACACTCTCTTTCACACACTAGCACTTCCAAGTGGCCCAAATCATTAAAATGCCCTCCATCAATTTAAACAGACTGAATGAAAAGGAAATCTTTGTAGATTGAGCCTGGTAGAAGACAAAGACCGTGACAAAGAGAAACTGAAAATAAGGGGTGAAATTAAGTGTGGTAATCACAGCTAGTCCAAGGTGAGATGATTAATGGCTGAGGCAATATGAGGCATTCGGGTGACAGGGGAGGAATTACATAAGGTGAAAGACAACCCTGTTGAGCCTTTTCAGAGGCATTACATGCTGAACTCCTGTCGATAGCTCCATGTGTATACGGTTGTCAATTCACTCTGGGGAAATGAGACACTTACTTTAAGGATAGGAATACCGCTCTGTTCTGCCAGGAAGACGGCACGGTTACACAGGCCAGCGACTCTAGCCAGGGCAGCCCAGGTGGCAGAGCTCCTGTCGAAGGAGGTACCGCTCTGGTTCTCTGTGGTGTCAGCCTCATGGATCTGGTTGTCGAACCACATGTGAGCCACGGTCATTCTGTTCTGAGTCAGGGTTCCGGTCTTGTCAGAGCAAATGGTGGAGGTGGAGCCCAAGGTCTCAACAGCTTCGAGATTCTTCACCAGGCAGTTCTTCTTGGCCATACGCTTGGCAGTCAGAGTTAAACACACCTACGGAGAAAGCCAAAAGCCACTCAGCATGTCTGTCGAACAAAATTGGCAATGTACTGGTTTTTGGAGCCATATCGGAAGTATTTGGGGGGGGGGGCACTCCCGAAAGACCGTACTCACAGTTACAGTGGCCAGGAGACCCTCAGGCACATTAGCGACAATGATTCCGATGAGGAAGATGACAGCTTCCAGCCAAGAGTATCCGAGGATGAGGGACAGGACAAAGAAAGACATGCCCAGGAAGACGGCCACACCGGTGATGATGTGGATGAAGTGCTCAATTTCAATAGAGATTGGGGTACGTCCGACTTCCAGGCCAGAGGCGAGGGTAGCAATACGACCCATAACAGTGCGGTCACCAGTGTTGATGACAATACCTCTGGCAGTTCCTGCAGGAAATAACGTGCAGACTTCATTTAACAATCATGCCATCATATTGACTACTGTTTAACAGCACAGTTGACAGTGATTCAACCTCAGAAATGGTGGACATACTTTATACAGCAACAGGACTTCATCGAAGCTAGCCCAGTAATGGTTTGTTTTATTTCATTTATTTGCGAGAGACCATGTACAACATGCCCTTGTACCAGATTTAGCTAGATTCCTCATTTTTAATCTGTGGTCCCTGGGCAGAATTTATTTTTATTTGGTTTGTTTCTCATCTGAGCAACTCTGCTCTGTTAAAGTACCTTCAACACAGTTGGTAGAGAAGAAGGCAATGTTCCTTGTCTCCAGGGGGTTGTCATTGGAGTAGTCCGGAGTACGGGTTTGGGGCTCAGATTCACCAGTGAGGGAGGAGTTGTCCACCTAAGTGGGGAGGGAATTAGATTAATACAATAATGACTGGCACGGACATGGGTGGAACGTGACGTATTTGGAGCAAGGGGATTTTAAAGTACCCACTTTGCAACCGCTGGCAGAGATGATTCGCAAATCGGCGGGAATCCTATCTCCACCTTTCACCTCCACCAGATCTCCAACCACCACTTGTTGAGCGTTGATGTTCATCTTCTCACCATCACGGACAACCAGGGCTTGCTACAAGGTAGAGGACACAACAAGATTCATCTTTAAATGTAACAATAAAGGAAAAGAAAACACCTTCAAAAAAGAAGTGTTTCTAAAACAGCCAGTACCTGTCATGTCAGCCAGTGTCATGTACCAATACATGACAATACAATCAAGTTCTTCTTAAAGGTGTTTGAAAAGGCAGAAGTCTAACCTGTGGGACCAGGTTCTTGAAGGAGTCCATGATCTTTGAGCTCTTGGCCTCTTGGTAGTAGGAGAAACAGCCAGTAACAATGACAACAGCAGAGAGTACAACACCCAGGTACAACTGTGTGAGACAAAGATGCAGAACGTGTTAAAATTAAGTTGAATCCCCCCGCACAAACATCAGTGCAAAAGAACTACAAAACCCAAGCATCATCTGCTTTCAATTCCATCACAATGTCAATGAAATCAACATTCTTCATCTTGGAATCTTACGTTATCATTGGCCGGCTCATCCTCCATGGCTGCCTGGATTCCGTAGGCCAGGAAGCAGAGGAGAGCGCCAGTCCACAGCAGCATGGAGAACCCGCCAAACATCTGCTTGCAGAACTTCACCCACTCAGGGGTAGTGGGAGGAGGGGTCAGGGAATTGGGGCCATCACGGGCAAGGTTCTCGGCAGCCTTAGCACTGGATAACCCCTGAGGAAATACAAAATTGGTTGTGTTACTTTACATGTCGAGACCTCAAATTAAGATGCTGTAGGAGGATACTTAAAATTTAAAAGAATGGGTGCTTCCCTCCCACCCAACCTTTTAAGGGTATACCATTATCGACCCATGCTTTTTAAAAATCAAGTATTTTGCTATATTCGGGTATATCTAGGTACCCCACCCTTCCCCCCCATTCTTGAGATTCTCTTTCACGGCACGTGATAAGGAGAGAGGAAGCAAATTGTCAACACAATAATATCTCTCGAGGTCTGTCAGTGGCATAGACACTGCAGGGCCAAGTCATAACTCTAATTTCACATAAGGCAGAGAACAGAGAAACAAGTCAATGGGGCTCTGGAGAGAGTCGAGGTGCTGACAGTTGCCAGGCAACTCGCTGCAAACAATGAAACAATGAAAACAGTGCCATCTCCTCTGCTGGGATTGAGTGCATCCTAAATCTGGGCTGAGGTGCTATGAGCCTGCTGCTTGTGAATTATTCAAAAAAGGACCACTCGGCTGCGCTGCTAGGTTTGGAGGTACTAATCTACTATTCCCCTTGATCTCCAAATCATGATCAAGAGTCCATTTGCATGGATGTAAAAGAGGGATAAAGCATCTCTCATATTGCCTCCTCCAATTGCCTTGGATATTTGTCACATCCAAGTCAATGATAACCCCTTTCTTCCACGGTTTAATAATTGGAAGAGATCCCAAGAGTCCGAAACCCATAACTTGAGCAGAACTTTGAAGTCCATCACTTGACTTAATTTTTCTATTCAATAATTGAAACTATTCGAATTGAGGAGAACCGAACTGAATTGCATTCCAGCTGTGGTCGATAAGTAACTAGTTTGTTAACAGAAAACAGTGCAGAGGAGATGATTGAATTGCCAACTTAAATGAAAATGAGTGAAGCTCCAGACTCACCCTACTAAGGTCGGTGCCGTATTTGCGGTTGAGCTCATCCAGGGTCAGTTTATGGTCATCCTATGGGACAGAGATTAGGAACATGTCACTGACAATCGTATTGCACTGCACTTCGACACCATCGAGATAAACATACAGTACAGTACATGCAGCTTGACACCAAGTCAGTGACATCAACACATGAGTGAGCAAGACTTATGATTTAAAGATGAACTTCCCAGGTCCTGAAAGAGAAAGAAAGTGAGAGAAGCCAACTCACCAGATCAACTTCCTTTTTCAACTCATCCATGTCCCTCTCCTTCTTCATGGCCTTGGCATTCTTCTTCTTGCCTCCCTGCTCAGAGGTCGCCGCCAGCTCATACTGTTCCCGTCCTTCCTACAGAGAGGGCAAGAAAAGATAGTTAGGAGCGATAAAAAAAATATACAAACACATAATAGAATAGGTAGAAAGAGGCCCTTTAGAGCTCTGCCCGAAAAAAATTGTCACCCAACTCAAGCACCCGATACAGAATCTGCTTATAGTATAGCTTCCCATAGTGTTTCCGAGGCATTAATAAAACCCAAGTCTGGGGGCCCAACTCTTGAAAAGGTCATTCATTGAGTCAATTAGAGAAGCACTCATTTAAACAATGGATAAAAAATGCTCATTTTCAGTTACAAATGACTTACCAGAAGTCACCCAACAACTTGTGGGTTATTGATGTAGCATTGTTCTACTGAACGTAAGCCCAGTTATCATTTACAAAACAAACGTGACCTGGACAGGTATGGTGCAACAAGTACAAAGATAGTTGTGGCTGTCCCTTTTGGACTATCACCCGGTAGGCTTTCACCTTTTAGAGTCTACGACCTGTGCTAGATAATAACTTTCACTACTCAGCAGAAGAAACTCAGATGTTTGAAAATGGCATCTGTGAAGTTCATGAGGAAATGCTTAATGAACAATCAGGTCACAGACCGTCACTTTGCACAACTGCGTCAATAATGAGAGCTGTGGGAGGGGTGGGGCTGAGGGTCATTTCAACATACTCCACTGCAATCCAGGAATATCAGACTATTAGGCTCTATGTCACAATACTTTGTCCAGAATAGGGGCAAAATGAACTCTCCAGAGGGGAAAGATGCACATCGTTGGCTCGGTTGTCTTGAGTACACACAGAACTTTCTTCCTCTGGAGTCATCTCATTGTGAAAGTCCAAAATAACCCTGGCACCTCACCTTCTGCAGACACATTGTTCAGTCACTCTTCCCTTTCTCCATTATCAAATCGGTCACTTTTGGGAAGAGGACAAAGACCTGTTGAAGAATGCGTCAGCTAGACGGCTGAAAAGGGGAGGGTGTTGGGACACTGCGGTAACAGGATAATGCACAGTACCAGATAAACATCGGTAAGGCAGTTAGTGATCATAAATTATTCAGGTTCTACTGGTGTTCAGAAGTGTTTTGGCTGTGGGGGAGAGAGCTCTACATGCTTCTCTTGATTTGACACTATGAGGTTACACAAAAAGCTGCTCGACTCGAAGCAAGACAGTTCCTGGTTCAGAATGTGATCCCCAAGTCACAGGGGCTTGACTGAACATTTAACTTTGTTGTTTGGTTACAACGGAATCCAACATTAGGGGTCCTACCAGTGTTTTTGTTGCTGTTGGAACAGTAAAGGGTAGAGGTGGAACGACAAGTCCTGCTGGAGTCTTCCGGGCCCTCAAGGAATCTGTTGTCGCAGTCCCCTGTTGTCTTTTTGTTAGTTGACAGGCACACAGACGTGCCCTTTTGAAAATGCACCCCCCCCTACTAATACTATTTAGAAATATCACTTTTACTTTCCCAATAGTGCACACATCCGTTACCACAATGAAGCAAGGAAGGAGGATGCTGTTTTGGAAATATTACTCAGCTGTCTCTCAAACGAAACAGGAAGCTACTGCACTGAAAACAGGAAAAAAAGTGTGAATGTCAGCAATTGTGTGGAATCTCTCACAAGACCAATCATGCAAAAACAACAGTTGTCCCACTACAAGTCTGAGAACAATGAGGCTTTGTACCTCTATAGAGAACCATGTAAAAACAATACTGAAAAATGGGGCAGAGAAATAGATCTTTAGAGTGACTTTATTTTGGACAGAGTTTATTTTGTACAGTCATGGAATTTATTCAGTACCTCTTAGCAAAACACTTAAGATACCAGGTTTACCGCATTCTTATATGGGATTACTGTAATGGTTTGATCTGGGAGTGGGAGCAACACCACTGTGGTAAACATGGCTTGGGTCTGAATACCATTTCTCCCATAGTTCAGAGTAGTATATTCAACTGCGTAATCGTTGTTCTCATGAACGTTGCATATGGGAGTGAGTGTAATTAGTCTGGGACAGAAAGAGAAACAACTATGTGTGAAAGAGAGTGCAAGAACGCAGGGTGGGTGGAGAAGGGGGTGAAGCCGGCAAGACATCTTTCCAAGAGGACAGAAAGTTTTAAAGAACAACTGTCCTCATAAAAACAACAGCGATAGACAGAACAGCCTGAGTGAGATGAGGGGCCTCTCACTTTTACGCTAAAACACCAGATCAACAAAAGTTCATAAGAGACGGGCGAGCGGGTGCATATTTTACAGCCAGAGTCGAATTCCTGTGAACACCATTCCTGGTTCTGTACATGTGCCAAATACAAAAGCTGCTCACTCAAGCATATTGGCTCCTCCTCGCCCTGGGACTTTGCCCCGTTGCTACAGGCGACATAACCACACCTCTCAGATATCTGAATGGACCGAGTCACGTGTTACTCTCCTCCCCCTTTTCTCTCCCTCTCTTCACTTCAGAAAAAAGTTCATTTATTCACAAGAAACGCATTTAAAACTCCCACCACGTCCACTGGAAGAGTCGGTTTTCCCACAGAACAAAAAGATGGTGAATGCCTGGGTTTCTCCTTAAGACCCCAGGAACCACAGTTAAAAGCAGAATACAAATCAATGGGATGCAACTTCCTTTATTGCGCTAGTCTGAAATGTAGGTTAGAACAGCATGCACGCGGCTATTGCGAAATGCCGATTGTGAATAGACCTATGGGACAAACTTTTTTTTTTTTTTTTTTTACAATTCCCTCTGCAGTTGGAACAAATCGAAATTACAGTGGAGGAAACAGAAGGTGTAATAATGTGTGGAACTCTCCATAATGTTTAGGCAGCTAAGCCAAACGAGCAGAGAGGGAGATCGAGCAGGAGAGAGAAAGGGGCAGTGGGGGTGAGATGTGTTCTCTGTCACAGAGATGGGGTGGCGTGTGACAAAAGGGATGCCTAATACATAGTGACTGTGGAGTGGAAAGAATGTGAAATCCTCAGGAGAAAGAGCAAAAAATCATGTTTTAAAGAGCGCTAGAGAGCAGGTCTCTTGGTTCCACAGTGGACCCCCGGGGGGAAATAATGGTCAGCTGAGGCCACAACCTGATAGTAGCTCAGAGATGGAACACTGGAGAGAAATAAATCATTCCCAAATTACTTCACCATATAAAAAGACCTTGTTTTGGACATATTCTAGGCCTCATTTGTTTACAGTGGAGATTTTCCACAAGCCACTTTCCATCACACTCAGTGGTGGAATCTTTAAAACAAATGACACCACCACCACCCCCCCCCCCCCTTGATGAAAGATGGCGAGAAAAGAAGTGGTAAAACGAAGAAAGAATGCACCCTAATAACATTACAGGAAAACAGCCTTGTTTTCAGATCACAGTTTATTTTGAGAGATAGAAACAATAGCCAAAGTATTCCATTTCGGGAAGGAACTTTTGGGCGTTTCAATTTGTTGACAGTGAGCAGTTTTATACTATCATACCTCTTGATTTTCCATTTCATTACAGAAAAACTGAATTTGTCCTCCATCTGCCATTCAACCAGTTCAGAGAAATTCTGCTAGCTCCCTCTGAACAATGATGACAATGCAGCAACTGGTGCCTCATCTTCAGAGCGGTCTCATATACCTCACCACTCTAACCAACCCTTTGCTCCCGCCAGCCCTATGTCACCCTCATTCTCTCCCTGTACCTCTCACTCCCCCCTCTCTCATCCCTCTCTGCAGTCTCCTGGAAATCATTAGTCCGGCTGTCCAAGCATCTGTGCCTATTGTGCGTGTACTGGACCAGAGCGCTGAGAAGAGGACAGGAGGGGTGGGGGCAGAGCAGAGTGTTCACCACCATACAGGGAAAGAATCCAAAACATGGAGGTTTGCTGCTCTGCATTCACATCATACAACCAATCTGTCTCTCTAGTCACCCCTCTCTTACTGTAGCTGTGAATGCATCATTTATCACTGTGCCCGTGTGATCTGTTGCCCAGCAGGGAGTGGCGAGCCTTTTATATGATGCTATTAACCTCCCCGATATCCCACCAGTCTGCCATACAGTAGCCAAATACAGGAGTCACAGGTAGGTAGTTGTAAAATATATATAAAACATCAAATAAAAATCACCCCAATAATTGATATATTTTCCATCACCATAAAATTGCAGGTAGTTATTTAGACAGGCGTGATGACAAAAACCCTATTGACTAAGGATTGCCCATAAAAAAACAAACACTTAATTCTACAAGTCTAGAACAATATGCCTCGATATGAGATGAATATACAACAAATCTAGTGTATTGAACAGCATTGGAGCAACTAGGAGATTATTTGTCTTGGACCGATTTGTATCAAGTTTAATAAAAACGATTGTTTTTTTGGAAAAGCGATTACTTTCGTTAATACATGAGGGCTGTAGTTGATGGAAGTCTTCCCAAAGACACATTGTAGGCCTATCTGAACATTCGCAGAATGTGGGCTACACAAGAAATGTCTTACACATCCATATACAACAAGGTGAACGCACCAATTTGTAAGTCGCTCTGGATAAGAGCGTCTGCTAAATGACTTAAATGTAAATGTAAATTAAGCCTTATGTGGAATACATTTATTTTTTAAAGAGATTTTGCAGGTGCTCAAATGTTATCAAGGAACAGTTCTGTATTTTCCCCAGAGTCAGATGACCTCGTGGACACCATTGTTGGGTCTCTGCGTCCAGTATTACGAAAGTTAAAGGTATTTTCGTGAGCCAATGCTAACTAGTGTTAGCGTGTTCCCATATACTTCAAGTCATTGCGCTAACGCTGGTTAGCAATTTCCTTCAAACTGAACGCAGACATAAAAATGGTATCCACGAGTTCGTCTAACTCTGGGGAAGTAGATAAGGGCATCCTGCTCAAATCCAGAACTATCCTTTTAAGCAACCAAAGGGTATTATTCCAAATTAGGCCATCTACATAAAAACTACATTCAACGAGCATAACAAAAACAAATAAACACCGACGACTTTGGCGCATGGTTGATATTGTGAATGGGGTGGACTAGGGTTATTATTCAATTTATGAAGAACAGACTTTCGCAACAGCAACTACATTTAACCAATTGATTACGAACCTGAATATTACCTATATTTCTCAATGGAGATCAAAATTCAGTCAAGCCGGTTACAAGTCACCATGAAAGACTCATTGAAACAAAGACCATCACTTATATTCAGAAGTGGGCTACAGGCTCTGTATGGCCGTGTATGTCAAAGTAACACAAGTCACAATATAGCATGTCTGCCTCCACTTCCCGCAACTCGAATTTAAACAGACCACGCTATATTTGTAGCCAACTTCCCGGCACTTTACTTGGCTGAAAATAAACATTGTATCAATCTTCAAACTTGTCTTACACCGCCAATTCTATCATCGTAGCGCTTACAAGCTTTTCTCATTGGCGACTAGATCCAAGCTAACCAACCTGTGGATCTTCAGTATCAATGTAAAAACAACACATTTTTAACCCTAACTGACACTCGATCAAGACACGTTATGAAAGCAACTTTTGTTCAGCCTACAAAATGCGGAAGTCACTTTCCCATCGCAGGCATTTTGAAAGAAAAATGCGGCCATCTACGTACATGTGATCATTTGAAAACAACTTCGACCGTATTATCTTTTTTTAATTGATACCACTTTTGACACGTAGTCTATCATTAAGAATTGCGTAAATTAGGCAACATTAGCATTTCATGGAGCTGGAATGTGAAGATGGAAAGAAAAAGCGCACTTACTCCACGTCCCATGTTTGCAGTTTTGTGGAGGAAAAATAAACTTATTGAACAATCAAATCCCAATTTACTTAAAAACTAATTGAAAAATGTATTGCCCCTGGATGTGCCCTTATCCACACGTGTCACTCCTACCGGACACGCATCCAAGCTCCCCGTCTCATTAAAAGGTCCAATACTTATATACAGTGTTTCTTTCGATCGTGACGTCTGCACTTTTTGCCATGGTAACATAGAATGGAGGGGCGGAGTCCCCATTATTGAATGTTTTACGATTATCGGCCTTCATAAAGTAGATTGAATCCAATGAATGGACTGTTAGTCTCTGTAACTTCAAATATTTATGAAGTCACTTGGTCTCTTCTGTGCAGGCTTATTCATATTGGGATGATATCTCTCACCACTCATATTCATAATGGATACTAACCCATCCTCAATCCTCTTTAAACCCATCCTCAATCCTCTTTAAACCTATCCTCAATCGTCTTTAAGAATACTATGCGTGTTTTGTTTGTCCCCTTTCTCTTAATTTCCACATAGATTAAATAATGAACATAATTTAAACACACACAAACACACTCTATTTCTGTCTCTCTCTCAATCACTCTCTCTCTCTCTTCATTCCTTATTTTAACCTCATTTATGGAAAGCGATAATTTTTGTGTAAACTCCATCACTGGTCTTTAGGAAGTTTAAACTTGAACGAACCAGGCCGTTAAACCCTGTAGGATGTAAACTTCCCCTCCTGATCCTGTCATGAACACTTTGTGGACAATGTGACCTTCTCAGAATTAATGGAAGTCTGGCAGCTTGTTGCATCTACAAATTATTAACTCTTTAACTTAGGGATCCTAACCATTAACCCCTTGTCTCAAGGTTCTGTTTTATGTCTTAACTTCACCCTTCAGTTTGGACTCCAGTAGGAGTGCTGATCTAGGATCAGTTTGTCTTTTAGATCATAGTGAATAATATTATATGGACAGATCCTAGATCGGCACTCCTACTCTGAGGTGCTTTGTGGATACGGGACCAGGTATTTCACTGCAGAACCAGACAGGCAGATTCAACCACATGTCTAGGATTCAACCACATGTCTATAGGTCACTGTAATTAGTGGAGCATTCTACCTGTGTTAGATATAATAGAATAGTATAGAACAACACATCTTTATTGTCCACCCACATATCAACTTTTCCCTTTGGCTTCACCCTACAATAAGACAATCGAAAATTGTGTTAATAATGAGCATTACATACAAACTGTAATGAAAACACATTCACTCAGACACTGACTTTTCTCCCACCACCGACAGGTCAACTAAAGTCAAAGAAAACTATTTGAAATGCTAATTATATTGAATTTAATATTTTTTTATACACAAGACTTTGCTTAATGATTCATGCCAATGTACAGTATCATCTAGGACTTGCTGTACCCAAGAAGCTGCTTGAATGCGTTTGCATGAATTTTACTTGGAGAGACTTGGTGGACAGATGGACTGACAGCGGAACACTTAGGCACAGTGTGTGTGTGTGTGTGTGTGTGTGTGTGTGTGTGTGTGTGTGTGTGTGTGTGTGTGTGTGTGTGTGTGTGTGTGTGTGTGTGTGTGTGTGTGTGTGTGTGTGTGTGTGTGTGTGTGTGTGTGTGTGTGTGTGTGTGTGTGTGTGTGTGTGTGCATGTTCAAAGACGGAACTAAAAATATCTCAAATTGTATATACAAGCTGTGAGCCCGATCCTATAAATGAGTTACCATGGAAACTATCACGTTCCTGTCCCCACAGAGCGAGTGAGAGGAAGCGCCTCTCTCTTTATCTGCATAATGCCCCCTAGTGGGGAAGAAAAAACAGTCAACAAGTTGGCCTCAGAGTAGGATGAAACTGTCCCTAGTAGGCCTATAGACTGATCTAAGGTCAGCTTTGCATTTGACCCATACGCAAACACAGGCCATAAAATACAGGCTCTCTTTCATATAACAGCACCATTGTTTTGGTTGAAGTTGCTCCCTTTTCACTGTATACATAGGTTCCTTTTCAGTCGGTACCTTCGGTAAAACAACTATGGGGAGTAGCACTTTGCGACTTCGATTGAAGAATTAAAATCACGGCTAACAAGGCCAATGAAATCCGCGCCTCGCTGGAAGCCTTGGCTTCCACAGATAATAAGCCCAAGGCTCAGATTCATTCCTTCAATTCTTCCGCACTTTACCTCGATGTGAGCAGGAACGATTCAAGCTACTAAAAACAAAATGTTTTGGAACACAAGACTATCTGACTTTGCACCAACTAAACTGGCAGCTCACTGTGTGCGCAATAGATGTGGTAGAGAGGTCAATGGAACTCGACCAAAACAATGGAAAGTCATGGAAACGCATGGGGGAATGATGCCATGAGGAAAAGATCCTGAATCTCCTCATTGCCCCCTGGAAAATTGGCCTACATTTGGGCTATTGTTTATATTTTTATTACACACTATGTTGAGGTATAAATCGGAGTACAATGCTGTACTGTACTGTATATTTTGAGTCCTACAAAAATGTAACAAAGCGCCTCTGCAAAGCCCTCACTCTGTCACTCAAACTTATTCCAGTATCTGTGTGTGTGTGTGTGTGTGTGTGTGTGTGTGTGTGTGTGTGTGTGTGTGTGTGTGTGTGTGTGTGTGTGTGTGTGTGTGTGTGTGTGTGTGTGTGTGTGTGTGTGTGTGTGTGTGTGTGTGTGTGTGTGTGTGTGTGTGTGTGTGTGTGTGTATGTAGGATACCTTCCCCTCCTCTGAAGCATAGGCCATTGTAGCCTACTGACATTACATAATTAGAGAAGAACGGATTCACCTTTTCAATGCTAGTTGAGGATACTATAGTTATCAGCTTTCACGTGTTTTTATTTTCATTCTGGTTCCACTCTGCACACACAAGCTTGTTGGCTAGCTAGCTAGCTCTGGTCCAACATTAAGCTAACTCTCGGAAGTTCAAAGACATTCAACGTTCCTTCATAGAAGCTGCTCCTCCATAGGTATAAACGATTCAAGCTAAGCTTCCTCCTCCACCCTCTCTCGCTCTCCCCCAAACTGCAAAATTTCAGTCACATCTCTTACCCTATATTTGTCTGTCCAATGCATGTAAATAACTATAGCTTGCCCCTCCATAGCAAGCTCCTCTATCCGCACTGATTGGTGAAGTAATTTAATGTTGAGCTAAATGTTTTTTTTAATGAATTGTAAACCGTTACTTTTTGGGGGTTTGAACCTGTTCAGAACTTTATTTTGCTGGTCGGAACAGTGGAACGGACCGGATTCTTTCTTTTTTTTCAGAACCAAACGATTGGAAAATAATTTCGGGTTCCAACCACTACTTTTACTCCTACACTGTGATGTCACAGAGCATTTTCCAGGACCTTTCTTCTTATCTTATTAACCGCAGATCATATAAATGTACCGTTTTCACATACAGTATGTAGACTCTGGTATGGTGCTGAGATAATGAATATGAAGTTAAAAAGGGGCGGAATTGCCCTTTAAGAAAGCACTAAACGTTCCATGAACCAATGTCTCATTCATAACTGGATAATAAAGCCTGTATCCAGCTTGGAGTTTTTAGTGAATATCATTCAGTCAGAAAGGCCCTTAAGATAATTGAGGATAGGGGCTCAAACAGAGGAGAGAAGGTAATCAAATACGGCCAGATGGAATTCTTGACAAATAGCTTTGGCATACCAATACCTTTTCACCATTGTGTGCATGTGTTCCATATGACTCATTGTTTTGAAGCCATATTTAGCTTGACTTCAATGGATTTCACATGTTTGTTTGCAAGTGTTTTCATATTTCCATTCTCTCATTGTTTGTCTGGCCTAGTAATCATATATAATCATAAACCTACCTCACATACCATCCCTCAACCTTGCTGTTGTCAGCATCAAAACAAAACAACTGATCCATCTGTGTCACAAGCCTTGTGTTTTCTATCTATAACCATAGGGAGGGAGTTTTAGAATGTTATTTTAGGTGTTCTATTTTGGAATCCTACAGTTCAATAAGGATAACAGTGTTCAGAATTTCAACAGAGTATAAAATGTTCAATCCTAAATTATCAAGTGCTTAAAGGTCCAGTACAGTCAAAAACGAGATATTCCTTAGTTTTATTCCTTTGTTTTAGGTTGGAATAATACTGTGAAATTATGAAAATTATGATAATGCCATTTAAGTTTAAGAGCTGTTTGAAAAGACTACCTGAAATGTCAGCCTGTTTTGGTGGTATGGAGTTTTGGCCTGCTTTATGACACCATGTGGTAAAATAATAATAATAATAATAATATTTAACCTTTATTTAACCAGGTAGGCAAGTTGAGTTCTCATTTGCAACTGCGACCTGGCCAAGATAAAGCATAGCAATTCGACACATACAACAATACAGAGTTACACATTGAATAAACAAAACATAGTCAATAATACAGTAGAACAAAAGAAAACAAAAAAAGTCTATATATACAGTGAGTGCAGATGAGGTAAGATAAGGGAGTTAAGGCAATAAATAGGCCATGGTGGCGAAGTAATTACAATATAGCAATTAAACACTGGAATGGTAGATGTGCAGAAGATGAATGTGCAAGTAGAGATACTGGGGTGCAAAGGAGCAAGATAAATAAATAAATAATGTATGGGGATGAGGTAGGTAGATAGATGGGCTGTTTACAGATGGGCTATGTACAGGTGTAGTGATCTGTGATCTGCTCTGACAGCTGGTGCTTAAAGCTAGTGAGGGAGATATGAGTCTCCCAGCTTCAGAGATTTTTGCAGTTCGTTTCAGTCATTGGCAGCAGAGAACTGGAAGGAAAGACAACCAAAGGAGGAATTGGCTTTGGTGATGATCAGTGAGATATACCTGCTGGAGTACTAGGTTATTTCTCCCATAGATGCAACACAATTTAAGCCTACATGTCTTACATTAAATCCAAACCAATAAATCAAAATAATTCAGACAACAAAAAATGAATACAGTCTAAGCATTAGTGTTGAAGTGTTGTTTATTTATATAATAATGATAATAATATATGCCATTTAGCAGACGCTTTTTTATCCAAAGCGACTTACAGTAATGTGTGCATACATTCTACGTATGGGTGGTCCCGGAATCGAACCCACTACCCTGGCGTTACAAGCGCCATTTCAATTTGCATTATCACAATCAAGAACTCCTCAATGCAGCTGAGTGCACCATCACAGTATTCATTGGGTGTAATGGTAATGTAGCAGATTGAAATGTAGTGTAATGTTGTTGGTTGAGATGTAGCAGCAGAGTGACGTTGGAGTGATCCTGGGGATAGCCTCTTTTTGTCAGTAGTAGGTCTCCTGTTCCACCCAACCTTAAAGAAGAGAAAATTCAGAGAGAAGAACACAATTGGTTAGATTTCATCTCGTCACTGAAAATCTCCATGAGTCAAATTAAATAATTTGTCCTTCCCAATACTGCATGCAATTGACATGTTATAACACAATAATTCACTTTGATGTAAAATTTTCGAAGCTATCTTAACAGCTTGTTTTCGTCCATAGTCCCTGAGAACTTACCTCCTGGGTTTCGTGGCAGGATGTATCTCCTACCCTCATCATAGAGGAAGATGAGCAGAGAGTAGGGTAAGGCACAGAACCACCAGCAAGGCCTGGGGAAAGAGAGGAAGGAAAGAGAGAAGGAAAGAGAGAAGAAAAGAATAAAGAGAGCGTAAAACAGCGAGGTAATGCGCTTACAGGGCCCCTAAATGTCAAATGTCATTTTCTATCTTGGTTTGGCAGTAAACCCCATTACACTTCAGCTAACTAGTGAACCCCAACTGATTCTGAGGCCACAGTAGTCTCCTCTACCCATTGTAATATCCATCCATTTTACCACTCATCTTTTAAAACGGGTGAGCTTTTGTTCCAAGCTGATATACAGAAGAGAATCAGAAGGGTCTACTCACTTGAGGGGGTACATTCTGAGGGCGACATCCATTCCAGGACAGTAGGACAGGAAGACAGCCAGGGCAGTTTCCTCAAACAGTCCGAAGATGAGAATACGGTTCCTGAGATGGGAGAAAAAAAGGGGGGGAAATCATGGATTTGATACCAACAGGGTGGATATTGATTTAGAAGTCAGTTGCAGGGCTGTCTGCACATTAACTCCCCTCTGGCAAACAGTTCAGCTTCATCATGACCAAAACCACCCCCCACCTGAACAGTTTCTTTCCCCGTGCTGTGGCCCTCACCAACTGGCCAGTAGTGACCAAGGCACTATACAATCTGTGATGCACACTGCATCAAGTATCCAACACTTAGCGACCTTGTCTAGAGGTTCTGGCCTCTTGGTGTAATGGTAGAGGTGTTGGCTTGACAGTCACTGGACCTGGCTTTGAGTCCCGGTTGGGGCTACCCCCTGAATTTGCTACACTGGTGTCAGAAATGGGATGGTGGCCATGAGGTCACCGGAGAGGTGTGTACATGTCAGGGACATGGTATAGAGAAATGTGGGGACACACTCTCCCAAAGGAAGGGGGTAATGTAGCGACCTTAACCCAACACCTAGCAACCTCATCGAGAGGTTTGGTGTAATTATTAAGGTGTTGGCTTGACAGTTGCTGGACCTGGATTCAAGTCCCTCCCGGTCGGGGCTACCCCTGAATTCTCTACAATATATTTATACTGTAAATGTGTATATCCTCTCTTCCCTCTTACTCTTCAGTTCTATG
>NC_060193.1:57020978-57029565 GCF_021184085.1 Oncorhynchus gorbuscha
ATATAACCCTAAATACACTGCTTAAAAAAATAAAGGGAACACTAAAATAACACATCCTAGGTCTGAATGAATGAAATATTCTAATTAAATAGTTTTTTCTTTACATAGTTGAATGTGCTGACAACAAAATCACACAAAAATTATCAATGGAAATCAAATGCATCAACCCATGGAGGTCTGGATTTGGAGTCACACTAGAAATTTAAGTGGAGAACCACACTACAGGCTGATCCAACTTTGATGTAAATGTCCTTAAAACAAGTCCAAATGAGGCTCAGTAGTGTGTGTGGCCTCTACGTGCCTGTATGACCTCCCTACAACGCCTGTGCATGCTCCTGATGAGGTGGCGGATGGTCTCCTGAGGGATCTCCTCTCAGACCTGGACTAAAGCATCCGCCAACTCCTGGACAGTCTGTGGTGCAACGTGGCGTTGGTGGATGGAGCGAGACATGATGTCCCAGATGTGCTCAATTGGATTCAGGTCTGGGGAACGGGCGGGCTAATCCATAGCATCAATGCCTTCCTCTTGCAGGAACTGCAGACACACTCCAGCCACATGAGGTCTAGCATTGTCTTGCATTAGGAGGAACCCAGGGCCAACCGCACCAGCACATGGTCTCACAAGGGGTCTGAGGATCTCATCTCGGTACCTAATGGCAGTCAGGCTACCTCTGGCGAGCACATGGAGGGCTGTGCGGCCCCCCAAAGAAATGTCACCCCACACCATGACTGACTCACCGCCAAACCGGTCATGCTGGAGGATGTTGCAGGCAGCAGAACGTTCTCCACGGCATCTCCAGACTCTGTCACGTCTGTCACATGTGCTCAGTGTGAACCTGCTTTCATCTGTGAAGAGCACAGGGCGCCAGTGGCGAATTTGCCAATCTTTGTGTTCTCTGGCAAATGCCAAACGTCCTGCATGGTGTTGGGCTGTAAGCACAACCCCCACCTGTGGACGCTCGGGCCCTCAAAACACCCTCATGGAGTCTGTTTCTGACCGTTTTAGCAGACACATGCACATTTGTGGCCTGCTGGAGGTCATTTTACAGGGCTCTCGCAGTGCTCCTCCTGCTCCTCCTTACACAAAGGTGGAGGTAGCGGTCCTGCTGCTGGGTTGTTGCCCTCCTACGGCCTCCTCCACATCTCCTGATGTACTGTCCTGTCTCCTGGTAGCGCCTCCATGCTCTGGACACTATGCTGACAGACACAGCAAACCTTCTTGCCACAGCTGGCATTGATGTGTCATCCTGGATGAGCTGCACTACCTGAGCCACTTGTATGGGTTGTAGACTCCGTCTCATGCTACCACTAGAGTGAAAGCACCGCCAGCATTCAAAAGTGACGAAAACATCTGCCAGGAAGCATAGGAACTGAGAAGTGGTCTGTGGTCACCACCTGCAGAACCACTCCTTTATTGGGGGTGTCTTGCTAATTGCCTATAATTTCCACCCGTTGTCTATTCCATTTGCACAACAGCATGTGAAATGTATTGTCAATCAGTGTTGCTTCCTAAGTGGACAGTTTGATTTCAGAGAAGTGTGATTGACTTAGAGTTACATTGTGTTGTTTAAGTGTTTTTGAGCAGTGTACTTATTTCCTTTTTTAGAGATTAAAATTTCAGAAAATGTAACATTTCAAAGCCCTGTACCTGGTGCCACTCTCCTGTCCATCTCGCTGACGTGTTCCTTGACTAGGCCGGTGTTCAGGTTCATAATGAATCGTCTGGAGGGCTCTGTTCCCTGTCTACGTTCCTCCACTGGGACGCTCCGGACCTCAGCCTCGACCAGCCTCACATCTACAGGGAGAAGGAGAGGGCCACTGAATAAACAATTCAAGTGGACAGGCTTTTCGATATGGATATCAAAAAAAGAAAAACTTCTGTTGTACTTTGTAATCTGTCTCTCTCATCCTGAAGTATCTGTTTCATGCTTCTCTCCATCTCTCCAACAGGCCTGATGATGCGTCCGCTCCTGATGTCCACCAGAGTTTTCTGGGAGTTCTCGGTTCCCTGTCTGAACTCATCCACAGAGGAAGGAACGTACACTGGAGAGGAGAGGAGCAGGGAGAAAGACAATATATAAAACCCCAAATGAAAAAATAAATAACATTTCTGGATAATGTAACATTTCAAAGCCCTGTACCTGGTGCCACTCTCCTGTCCATCTCACTGGCGTGTTCCTTGACGAGGCCGGTGTTCAGGTCCATGAGGAAGCGTCTGGAGGGCTCTGTTCCCTGTCTGCGTTCCTCCACTGAGAGACTCCCGGGCAGAACATCAGCCCTCACCCATCCTCCCACTCTCCTCTGACTGGGACTGGGACCTCCATAGGCTCTGGATAGGAAATACATGGGTTAAGTGCTCAGGAAAGTTTTAGTATATTCCCTCTCTATTACAATTACACATACACACATAAACACACACTCTCTCACCCTGAGGAGTCATTATCATGCTTCTCTCCATCTCTCCGACAGGTTTGATGATGCGTCCGCTCCTGATGTCCACCAGAGTTTTCTGGGAGTTCTCGCTCCCTGTCTCAACTCATCCACAGAGGAAGGAGTGTACACTGGAGAGAGAATATTACAGACACAATACCAGTTACACTGTTTTCATCCATATCAGTTGCTACACTGTTTTCATCCATATCAGTTACACTGTTTTCATCCATATCAGTTACACTGTTTTCATCCATATCAGTTACACTGTTTTCATCCATATCAGTTACACCGTTTTCATCCATATCATCAGTTACACTGTTTTTCATCCATATCAGTTACACTGTTTTCATCCATATCAGTTACACTGTTTTCATCCATATCAGTTACATTCCCATCCAACAGTTACACTGTTTTCATCCATATCAGCTCAGCACTGTTTCCAGCCATATCAGTTACACTGTTTCTCTTCACCCATATCAGTTACACTGTTTTCAGCCATATCAGCTATGACCTGAGTTTTCAATTCCATATCAGTTACACTGTTTTCAAAGTTTCACATTGAAGTTACACTGTTTTCTGTTAAAGCCTTATTTCCCAAAGCTAATGTCTGTAGTACTGCTAGAAAACCTGTGCTTACTGGGAGTCCAGGGGAGAAAGACAATATATAAAACCCTAAATGTGAAAAAAATAAATGAAATGTATGGATATAACATTTCAAAGCCCTTACCTAGTCCCACTCCCCGTCCATCTCGTTGATATGTTCCTTGACGAGGCCGGTGTTCAGGTCCATGAGGAAGCGTCTGGAGGGCTCTGTTCCTGTCTGCGCCTCCTCCACTGGGAGAACCAGACTTGCGATCCTGAAGTATACCCTAGGGGATGACACAACATGATCCCTAACTGGGAAGCTCCGGGGCAGAACCAGACCTCTGCGATCCTGAAGCTCACTCTAGGGGGTGCCACTACATCATCCCTCAGTGGGGCAGCATGGAGACCTGGGGGGACACAAACATACAATCAGTGGGGCTGCCAGAATCTAGAGCAAAAGTGGGGGAGGCATGGTCAGATTCATACATACACACTTGAAAATGAATGATATCACAATGACAACACATCGTGCATGCATGCCAGCCCACAAACACACTACCCTTGAACTTTGACCTTGTTATGTAAGGCATGCGCTTTATTTTGATCAGAGCCAAGAACATACATAGAGAAAGAACCACATAATTATTGGTACAATTATTAACCACTGTGCCAGAAAAAGAATCTAATATGAGATAAGAATTTATTGTAACAAAGTCCAAAGAGTTGTATAAAGCCCAATGTTACAGTACATTGATATAGTGCCGAAAGGTAGTCATTTTGCATAAGCAGTCTATACTGCAATATTCTCAGCCTATTCTCAATTCTGAGGGAACTTCATCTGTCAAAAAAAAAAAAAAAAACATTAAAACTTTCAGAATCTTACTTGACAAAGCCAGAGCAATAACGTAAACGTCAAATATCCTGTTAACAAGACAAGAAGTTTGGCCAGAAGATAAAAAAGTGGATGAGAGAGAATGGCAAGTGTTACCCAATGTACATAGTGTTCAAGAATGTATACTGTAATCTACCTTAAAACGCTAGACAGGTCATCTCACCTGATGGTTGTAGGGTGAACCCAGCTGTGCTAGTGCTCTGTGACTGTTCTCAATCTAAAAGTCTCACTGTCTCTCTTAGCTTTTTGTCCAAGTACCTCTGCTCAGTTCCTGTCCAGTTTACCTGTGCCTTAGCCTCTCCCTTCACTTAGATAATGTTTCGACCTTAGTGTCTATATAACATTGGGTTCTAAGTACATGAGTAGCTAGCCTACATTGACTGAGTGTATGTGTGTCTGTGTCAAATACGTTTTCCTTTTATAAATAATATATATACTGTCTATATACCATATAGCAGATGCTCAGTCTGTGTATCTTTGTGTGTGTGTATTGAGTGTGCGTAGTTGTATTTCACTTACCTGTATGGTGAACAGGTGGAGGTCTGGAGACTCAGAAAGTGATTTGAGGAAAGGAAAGACTCACTGGTCAATAAGTATGCAGCAGCAGCAATAAAGATGATAAGGGGCGTACACTCTCTGATATTAACACAAACAGTTCAAATGGAATCCCAAGTTCAAGAACATTGGGAAACAGCAGCAATCCCATTTTTAAAAAATAAAGATAATTGTCAATAAGACTTTACCTCGTTTCACCGTTTTATAAACATTTTGGATTCCCGCCATATCCCAATGTTTTTTAACTTGGGATTTCATTGGAAGTCATTGTCACGTATGGCAAGGCATCCAGCTAATAAAGCGAGATAGCGCACCTGTTACCCACTCCACACTAGCGCGAACAGTATTAAATTATTTTTTAAATAAAAAACATTTGACCAAATGACTTTATTCCATTAAAAATGCCCTGTGTAAGCCACTAAAATGAACACATCTGGTGTGCTACACCATATAGAATCTTATGAATGAATGGAAAAGGAGACTTGTGGTAGTTAATCATTCTTCCCATAATGCGTTTTGAGTTATAATTTCCCTTCCAGCTCATTTTGAGGATAAGAGTACTTTTCAAGACCACAGTAGACAATTTAAAACTAGTTTTCAAAATCATCATGCACCATGCGCTAACATTTGGTTACATTATGGAATACATGATATAATACATTTGAATACATGAAAACTATTCATGACCGAAGAAAACTCTTGTGATTGGTCACGTAAGGTCACATGAGTGCATGTCAGAATTTGTTCCAGGAAGTTATTTTTGAGATCTTTAAATAAAGAAGTAAACCTTGCGCTTTGCCTTTGAAATAGTCCAGAGGCTAAGCTTATTTCGATGAAACAGATTAGATATATTTCAGGTTTTGTTCCAAAGTGATCGTGTAGCAGTATGGCCTCCATATGGCAGTAAGCTAAGATGTTATGCAATAAACGTGACACCGACCGAGCAGCGGTGTCTGCTGGATTATAAAGGGCTAGATATAGCCATTTTTAGCTGAATTTAGCATGAAGTTAGCTTGTTTGTCAGTACTGTATAGCGGTCTCATACAAGGCGAAATCGGACTCTTCCCCGCCGTTTAAGCTAGATTTTGAACGTCATCTCTCCAAGCAATGGCTCTGATGACATCGGCAGAAAACTATTTCATGTTTCGTTCCGAGGAAAATTCTCTACGACGAGCTGAAGCACTCATTTCAGCAACAAAACAACGTCGTGGAACTTATCATTGGCCGGTCATAGAATGGCCTGTATTCGTGTAAGGGATTTTGCGCAACACAACCTCTTAGGTAAGGAATCGTGTCATCTATCATGTCCCCAAACGTACTTAACTTACTAGCTATAAAGGTATCCACGCTTAGTTAGGCTGCTTGGTAGCTAGTCACATTGGCAAACTTAACTAGTTCTTTAATTGGGAAGAATGCTAACGTTAACACACTTGTTAGTATCGCATCAACTAAGTCAAGAACTGAAGGTCAACTTCAGCAGAAAGGTAGGTACAACTGACTGATCATTCTGGCAGATAAGCGCCATCAAACCAGGGCTTTGTTCAGGATCTCTAAACAGTTGTTGGACTAGGACATTGCTGGATTGCTTGTGGGACTAGTTACTCACTGTAGAGTATGGAACGACTGTATAAATATCGTTCAACACATCCTGGTATAGATGCTAAAGCCATTGGATTTGTGTGCAGAAACCCAAAACCAATACACCTTCAAAAACAGCCTGTACATTCACAACTGAAGTCCTGAGAGGGTGTTACCTAGTCTATGGGAGTTCCCCATTTCCCACATACAATACAAAGTCCTTGAGCATCTGTAAAGTGTTATGTTAATCCAATGTATTCCCAATCCCCAGCATGACCACAGCTACTGTCTGTTTCTGCACCATTGTGTCTGTTCCTGTGCAGAGCTGACAACAAGGTGACGGTCCACTTCACCAATCGAGATGGAGAGAAGATCTCTGTCAAAGGCTCTCCTGGAGACTCTCTCCTAGATGTCATTATCGACCAGGACCTCGATTTTGATGGGTTCGGTGAGTTGGGTTACGTTAACGTGGTTAAGTTAATTAATATGGTTGTTTATTGTAGGTTTTGCCTGCTCTCACACTCTATGGGATGTTTTGATCTCTCTGTCTGTCTCTCTGTGTGTTTGTCTCTGTCTCTCAGGCGCATGTGAGGGGACACTGGCCTGTTCTACCTGTCACCTGATCTTTGAGGAAGACGTGTATAATAAGCTGGGCCCCATTACTGACGAGGAGATGGATATGCTGGACCTGGCCTACGGACTCACAGACACGTGAGACACACACACACATGAATTGGAGGCCCATTGATTGGACGCACAAGTGAAATGACACACACACACACACACACACACACACACACACACACACACACACACACACACACACACACTCTGCCACCAGTGTAACCAGAGTGTTATGCTGTTCAGCGCTGCTTTATATTGAGATTAGGAGGTAATCATTGTGAGGAACAAGAACAGAGGGATAAACACACAGTGGCACCTGTTTGCCTTGTACTGTTGCTAGAATGATTTCCAACCAATCGGAAGGGGATTTGAGTTCTGTGTTGCTGGTTTAGGCAGAGCAAGATGAGAAGGGTCACAGCCATGACCTCACTAATCATATTAGCTGAGTGTTGACTGAACCCCTTGTGACACTGGCCCACTTCACTTCTGTTGTCCCAAACGTTACCCCTAAACACAGATCTTGAATAAGATTACCTCCTCACTCTCCAACTTCAATTATCCAATTTTTTCTAGTGGATCCATTTTGGTTAGGTCATAGCTTTATGACTTTTTTAAGTATGTTTGTCATAATCTACTTTTAATTTTTCCTCTCTCTCTCTCTCTGCCAGGTCCCGCCTGGGTTGCCAGATCTGCCTGACCAGATCCCTGGAAGGCATGACAGCGAGGGTGCCTGAGAGTGTGGCAGACATCCGACAGAGTGGAGACGGGTCCTCATAATGGCCACCCCAGGCCAGAGTAATAGATGTACTGACATTTGCCCAAATCAATGCTTTATTTCAACACTAGCATGACCAAATAATGCCTAATTCTAAGTGGTATGCTGGTATAAATGTTGATATGGAAGACACTGTATTTATAGAGATTATGTGATGTTAACATTTAAATGAGTCCCATCATCACAGTTTTACATTCACTTTATACAGGGAACAATGGGAAAGTTGGCAAATAATTCTGCAGGTTCTGGAGAATAGAAGAAAGTTTAGATTGAAGTCTCCAATCAGCTCCCCCAGTCCTTAACAGTTGTGAAGTAGTATATACTGAACAGAAATATTAATGAAACAATCTCAAAGATTTTACTGAGTTACAGTTAATGAGGAAATCTGTCAATTGAAATAAATTAGGCCCTAATCTATGGATTTCACATGACTGGGAATACAGATATGCCTCTGTTAGTTATATATATTTTAATAGAAATGTGCCTCAGGATCTCATCACGATGTTTCTGTGCATTCAAATTGCGATCGATAAAATGCAATTGTTTTGGTCTGTAGCTTATGCCTTCCCATACCATAACCCCAATGCCTCCATGGGGCACTGTTCACAATGTTGACATCAGCAAACCGCTCGACCACACGACGCCATACACATGGTCTGCGGTTGTGAAGCCGGTTGGACATTCTGCCAAATTCTCTAAAATAACGTTGGAGGCAGCTTATGTTAGAGAGATGAACATTCTATTATCTGGCAACAGACCTTCCTCCAGTCAGCCTGCCAATTGCAAGCTCCTTCAAACTTGAGACATCTGTGACATTGTGTTGTGTGATGAAACTGCACATTGTAGAGTGACCTTTTATTGTCCCCCAGCACAAGGTGCACCTGTGTAATGATCGTGCTGTTTAATCAGCTTCTTGATATGCCACACCTGTCGGGTGGATGGATTATCTTGGCAATGGAGAAATGCTCACTAACAGGAATGTAAACAGATGTGTGCACAAAAATGAGAGAAATAAGCTTTTTATGCACATGGAACATTTCTGGGATCTTTTCTTTCAGTTTATGAAACATGGGACCAATATTTTACATGTTGCATTTATATTTTTGTTCTGTGTAGATGTTCTCCAGTGAATGTAAGGGTATTAT
>NC_060193.1:57029665-57037827 GCF_021184085.1 Oncorhynchus gorbuscha
AGAAACAGAAAGAGAGAGAAACAGAGAGAGAAACAGAAAGAGAGAGAGCAACGGAGAGAGAAACAGAGAGAGAAACAGAAAGAGAGAGAAACAGAGAGAGAAACAGAAAGAGAAGAGAGAGAGAGAGAAACAGAGAGAGAAACAGAAAGAGAGAGAAACAGAGAGAGAAACAGAGAGAGAAAGAGAGAGAGAAAGAGGGAGAGAAACGGAGAGAGAAATGGAGAGAGAAAGAGAGAGAGAAACGGAGAGAGAAACAGAGAGAGAGAAACAGAAAGAGAGAGAAACAGAGAGAGAAACAGAAAGAGAGAGAGCAACGGAGAGAGAAACAGAGAGAGAAACAGAAAGAGAGAGAAACAGAGAGAGAAACAGAAAGAGAAAGAGAGAGAGAGAAACAGAGAGAGAAACAGAAAGAGAGAGAAACAGAGAGAGAAACAGAGAGAGAAAGAGAGAGAGAAAGAGGGAGAGAAACGGAGAGAGAAATGGAGAGAGAAAGAGAGAGAGAAACGGAGAGAGAAACAGAGAGAGAGAGAGAAACAGAAAGAGAGAGAAACAGAGAGAGAAACAGAAAGAGAGAGAGCAACGGAGAGAGAAACAGAGAGAGAGAGAGAAACAGAAAGAGAGAGAAACAGAGAGAGAAACAGAAAGAGAGAGAAACAGAGAGAGAAACAGAAAGAGAGAGAAACAGAGAGAGAAACAGAAAGAGAGAGAGCAACGGAGAGAGAAACAGAGAGAGAAACAGAAAGAGAGAGAAACAGAGAGAGAAACAGAAAGAGAGAGAAACAGAGAGAGAAACAGAAAGAGAGAGAGCAACGGAGAGAGAAACAGAGAGAGAAACAGAGAGAGAAACAGAAAGAGAGAGAGCAACGGAGAGAGAAACAGAGAGAGAAACAGAAAGAGAGAGAAACAGAGAGAGAAACAGAAAGAGAGAGAAACAGAGAGAGAAACAGAAAGAGAGAGAGCAACGGAGAGAGAAACAGAGAGAGAAACAGAAAGAGAGAGAGCAACGGAGAGAGAAACAGAGAGAGAAACAGAAAGAGAGAGAAACAGAGAGAGAAACAGAAAGAGAGAGAAACAGAGAGAGAAACAGAAAGAGAGAGAGCAACGGAGAGAGAAACAGAGAGAGAGAGAGCAACGGAGAGAGAAACAGAGAGAGAAACAGAGAGAGAAACAGCGAGAGAAACAGAAAGAGAGAGAAACAGAGAGAGAAACAGAGAGAGAAACAGAGAGAGAAACAGAAAGAGAGAGAAACAGAGAGAGAAACAGAAAGAGAGAGCAACGGAGAGAGAAACAGAGAGAGAAACAGAAAGAGAGAGAGCAACGGAGAGAGAAACAGAGAGAGAAACAGAAAGAGAGAGCAACGGAGAGAGAAACAGAGAGAGAAACAGAAAGAGAGAAACAGAAACAGAGAGAGAAACAGAGAGAGAAACAGAGAGAGAAACAGAAACAGAGAGAGCAACGGAGAGAGAAACAGAGAGAGAAACAGAAAGAGAGAGAAACAGAGAGAGAAACAGAAAGAGAGAGAAACAGAGAGAGAAACAGAGAGAGAAACAGAAAGAGAGAGAGAGAAACGGAGAGAGAAACAGAGAGAGAGAGAAACAGAGAGAGAAACAGAAAGAGAGAGAGCAACGGAGAGAGAAACAGAGAGAGAAACGAGAGAGAGAGAGAGAAACAGAGAGAGAGAAACAGAGAGAGAAACAGAAAGAGAGAGACAACTGAGAGAGAAACAGAGAGAGAGAGAACAGAGAGAGAGAAGAGAGAAACAGAGAGAGAAACAGAAAGAGAGAGAAACAGAGAGAGAAACAGAAAGAGAGAGAAAGAGAGAGAAACAGAGAGAGAAACAGAAGAGAGAGAAACAGGAGAGAGAAACAGAGAGAGAGAGAAACAGAGAGAGAAACAGAAAGAGAGAGAAACAGAGAGAGAAACAGAAAGAGAGAGAAACAGAGAGAGAGAAACAGAGAGAGAGCAACGGAGAGAGAAACAGAGAGAGAAACAGAGAGAGAAACAGAGAGAGAAACAGAGAGAGAGAAACAGAGAGAGAGCAACGGAGAGAGAAACAGAGAGAGAGAGAAACAGAGAGAGAAACAGAAAGAGAGAGAAACAGAGAGAGAAACAGAAAGAGAGAGAAACAGAGAGAGAGAAACAGAGAGAGAGCAACGGAGAGAGAGAGAGAGAGAGAAACAGAGAGAGAGAGCGTAAGAGAAGGATTTTGGAACAGTGTTCTAGGGCTGAGGAGAAAGAGAATAAAGGAACAGGAGGAGAAGCCATGGATAAACAGTGGTGAAATAGCTGGACCCAACACACACATACGGTGCATTCAGAAAGTATTCAGACCCGTTGACTTTCCCCACGTTTTGTTACGTTACAGCCTTATTCTAAAATGGATCCAATTGTTTTTTTACCCTCATCAATCTACACACAATACCCCATAATGACGAAGCAAAAGGAGGTCTCACGACATTTTTGCAAATGTATAAATAAAAAATACAAAACAGACATATATTACATTTACATAAGTATTCAGATCCTTTTCATCAGTACTTTGTTGAAGCACCTTTGGCTGTGATTACAGTGTCGAGTCTTCTTGGGTATGACGCTACAAGCTTGACACACCTGTATTTGGGGAGTCTCTACCATTCTCCTATGCAGATCCTCTCAGGCTCTGTCAGGTTGGATGGGGAGCGTCGCTGCACAGCTATTTTCAAGTCTCTCCAGAGATGTTCGATCTGGTTCAAGTCCGGGCTCTGTCTGGGCCACTCAAGGACATTCACAGACTTGTTCTGAAGCTACTCTTGCGTTGTCTTGGCTGTGTGCTTAGGGTCGTTATCATACTGGAAGGTGAACCTTGCTCTGCTTCATCTTTCCCTCAATCCTGGCTAGTCTCTCAGTTCCTGCCTCCTGAAAAACATCCCCCCAGCCTGATGCTGCCACCACCATGCTTCACCGAATGGATGGTGCCAGGTTTCCTCCAGACGTGATGCTTTTGGCATTCAGGCCAAAGAGTTCAATCTTGGTTTCAATCAGACCAGAGAATCTTGTTTCTCATGGTCTGAGTCTTTAGGTGCCTTTGGCAAACTCCAAGAGGGCTGTCATGTACCTTTTACTGAGGAGTGGCATCCGTCTGGCCACTCTACTATAAAGGCCTGATTGGTGGAGTGCTGCAGAGATGGTTGTCCTTCTGGAAGGTTCTACCATCTCGACAGAGGAAATCTGGAGCTTTGTCAGAGTGACCATGGGTTCTTGGGGACCTTCAATGCTGCAGACCTTTTTTGGTACCCTTCCCATATCTGTGCCTCGTCACAAACCTGTCTCAAGCTCTACGGACAATTCCTTTGGTTTTTGCTCTGACCTGCACTGTCAACTGTGGGACCTTATATAGACATGCGTGTGCCTTTCCAAATCATGTCCTATCAATTGAATTTACCACAGGTGGACTCCAAGTTGTAGAAACATCAAAGATGATCAATGGAAACGAGATGCACCTGAGCTCAATTTCGAGTCTCATAGCAAAGGGTCTGAATACTTATGTAAATAAGGTATTTATGTTTTTTTAAATTTAAATACATTTGCAAACTTTTCGTAAAACCAGTTTTCACTTTGCCATTATGGGGTATTGAGTGTAGATTGATGAGGAAAAAATGTTTTTCATCGATTTTAGAATAAGGCTGTAACATAACAAAATGTGGGAAATGTCAAGGGGTCTGAATACATTCTGAATACACTATACACCGACCGCACCATCCTGCCTCACACACACACACACACACACACACACACACACACACACACACACACACACACACACACACACACACACACACACACACACACACACACACACACACACACACACACACACACACACACACACACACACACACACAGCGCCCTCCTGTGTCTCTGTAGTAATGAAGGATTCCCCTTCAGTTGACATTAATATTAATCTGATGCTCTGCACATGTAGACCACACCCAATGCACTCTCTCTCTCTCACTCTCGTTCCCCCTCTACACACACACACACACACACACACACACACACACACACACACACACACACACACACACACACACACACACACACACACACACACACACACACACACACACACACACACACACACACACACACACACACACACACACACACACACACACACACACACACACTCGACACACACTTTCTTCTGAGTCTCTACAGCAATGTGGAGATCCCCTCTGAAGGTGTTGTGTTGATGTGTGTGTGCCAGAGGAAAAAAGGTATGCTCCAATGAACATGATAGATTAGAACTGCAGACGAGACTGACCCAGTTTAGAAGAGTGAGAGAGGTAAATAGAGGAAGAGAGAGCGAGAGAAAGGGATTTTCCAGTTTTCACACCAGGGACAGAGGTGTGATGGGAGGAATGGTTACCAACCCTCTACACTAGTAGTCTGTCTGTTCAGCTCAACGTTCAACCACCTGAGAATACATGTTAGAAGACCTTAGACAACGTCTGGTCATTTTAATTTGGGGGTGAAAAAACACTTTAACCGTCTATTACTATTCAGTCTTTACTAATGACCAGAACAGAGTAGAGATGAGGAGATAGAGGTGGAGTCACTGAGATGAGAACAGAGTAGAGATGAGGAGATAGAGGTGGAGTCACTGAGATGAGAACAGAGCAGAGATGAGGAGATAGAGGTGGAGTCACTGAGATGAGAACAGAGCAGAGATGAGGAGATAGAGGTGGAGTCACTGAGATGAGAACAGAGTAGAGATGAGGAGATAGAGGTGGAGTCACTGAGATGAGAACAGAGTAGAGATGAGGAAAATAGAGGTGGAGTCACTGAGATGAGGAGATAGAGGTGGAGTCACTGAGATGAGAACAGAGTAGAGATGAGGAGATAGAGGTGGAATCACTGAGATGAGAACAGAGTAGAGATGAGGAGATAGAGGTGGAGTCACTGAGATGAGAACAGAGTAGAGATGAGGGGATATAGGTGGAGTCACTGAGATGAGAACAGAGTAGAGATGAGGGGATAGAGGTGGAGTCACTGAGATGAGAACAGAGTAGAGATGAGGGGATATAGGTGGAGTCACTGAGATGAGAACAGAGTAGAGATGAGGGGATAGAGGTGGAGTCACTGAGATGAGAACAGAGTAGAGATGAGGAGATAGAGGTGGAGTCACTGAGATGAGAACAGAGTAGAGATGAGGGGATAGAGGTGGAGTCACTGAGATGAGAACAGAGTAGAGATGAGGGGATAGAGGTGGAGTCACTGAGATGAGAACAGAGTAGAGATGAGGGGATAGAGGTGGAGTCACTGAGATGAGAACAGAGTAGAGATGAGGAAAATAGAGGTGGAGGAGATGAGAGTAGTGTAGATTATGCTCTAGAAGGACTTCAACAGTACAGATTCACTTAGAGAGACCCATTTAAACACTGTTTAATCAAGTGTGTCAGGGCTTCCTCTAATACCTTAATGAGTCTCTCTCTCTGTGTGTGTGTGTGTGTGTGTGTGTGTGTGTGTGTGTGTGTGTGTGTGTGTGTGTGTGTGTGTGTGTGTGTGTGTGTGTGTGTGTGTGTGTGTGTGTGTGTGTGTGTGTGTGTGTGTGTGTGTGTGTGTGTGTGTGTGTGTGTGTGTGTGTGTCCTAATGGAAATCCTGTCCGTATGAGTGTTAAATGAAGGAGTGTTATCAGACCATTGACTTCCACTCAGAGACAGAGAGGATATCAGGAAGACACATCTGTACCTGAACTAGACTCTCCTAAAGACCCTTCTTTATGGATGGTTCATCCTGGGTCTGGTTTCCCTGAGCCTCTGTAGCGTTACACAGTTCAAAGCTGCACAGTCAAACATGACATGGAATGTGGGGAAAAACAAAGCCCTTTTCCTAAAGTGTATCTCTTTTCAATGGAAACACATGGTCAAGACGACTCAAAACAAATACAAAATTCCCAAGCTTCCATAAATCTGACTAATGGAATTGTATTTCTTAACTTTGGGAATTCTGTCTGGTTCAACAGGTAGGGTCTCTTTCCTTCCTCACTGACCTGCTGTGTGTTACTGGGGAGAAATTCCCATTTTCCCAGATTCCCATATCCTGTCTGTTACTAGGGAAACTGGTCCAGGATTCCCTCTTTGTCTGGGTTGCCATGGCTACAGTCTCCTGATCCCAATGTCCCTGTCTGCTTATCCAGAGGAAGGTATTTCCCTGTCTTTGTCTGCGTTGTTCCAACACCGCTAATCTCTGGTTATCCTCCCATGAGGATCCATATCATTTGAATCAAAATGATATCCACCTATTGAATAGAACATGTATTGAATAATGCCTGTCGCCATCAATCAAAATGTCAATATCATACGACTCTGTATTGCACGAGAGCAATCATTACAGTAGTTGTCATCATTGGTAGGCTACTCTAAATCAGGGATATATGGACTCTACATGGGCTCTTAGGTCAACTACAGATGGTGGATGTTCCTGTAACATACATGTACTAGGGATTCTATGACCAATGATTGATTTCTGCTATGTGGGACTACTTGAAAGAAGGTGTAAGAAGGAAGAACACATTTTCTACTACATCAAGAAGCAGAAGAGGAGAGGGTGGCTTTTCACAGTATTTGAACATTACCTATGAGAGACAGGGAGAGACAATGAAAGATGGAAAGAGGGAAGGGAGGCATAGACCGAGAGGAGGAGAGTCTATGTTTGCCCTTCAGAAAACCTTGTGTGTGTCGCCAGGATTCAGACCCAGTTACGCAGTCAGAGTGGCAAGAGGAGAGGAGAAAAGAGAGGCGAGAGGAGAGGAGAAAAGAGAGGTGAGAGGAGAGGAGAAAAGAGAGGCGAGAGGAGAGGAGAAAAGAGAGGTGAGAGGAGAGGAGAAAAGAGAGGTGAGAGGAGAGGAGAAAAGAGAGGTGAGAGGAGAGGAGAGGAGAAAATAGAGGAGAGGAGAAAAGAGAGGTGAGAAGAGAGGAGAAAAGAGAGGTGAGAGGAGAGGAGAAAAGAGAGGCGAGAGGAGAGGAGAAAAGAGAGGTGAGAGGAGAGGAGAAAAGAGAGGTGAGAGGAGAGGAGAAAAGAGAGGTGAGAGGAGAGGAGAGGAGAAAATAGAGGAGAGGAGAAAAGAGAGGTGAGAAGAGAGGAGAAAAGAGAGGTGAGAGGAGAGGAGAAAAGAGAGGTGAGAGGAGAGAGAAAAGACAGGCGAGAGGAGAGGAGAAAAGAGAGGTGAGAGGAGAGGAGAGGAGAAAATAGAGGAGAGGAGAAAAGAGAGGTGAGAGGAGAGGAGAAAAGAGAGGTGAGAGGAGAAAAGAGAGGCGAGAGGAGAGGAGAAAATAGAGGAGGAGAGGAGAAAATAGAGGAGAGGAGAAAAGAGAGGCGAGAGGAGAGGAGAAAATAGAGGAGGAGAGGAGAAAATAGAGGAGAGGAGAAAAGACAGGCGAGAGGAGAGGAGAAAAGAGAGGTGAGAGGAGAGGAGAAAAGAGAGGCGAGAGGAGAGGAGAAAAGAGAGGTGAGAGGAGAGGAGAAAAGAGAGGTGAGAGGAGAGGAGAGGAGAAAATAGAGGAGAGGAGAAAAGAGAGGTGAGAAGAGAGGAGAAAAGAGAGGTGAGAGGAGAGGAGAAAAGAGAGGCGAGAGGAGAGGAGAAAAGAGAGGTGAGAGGAGAGGAGAGGAGAAAATAGAGGAGAGGAGAAAAGAGAGGTGAGAAGAGAGGAGAAAAGAGAGGTGAGAGGAGAAGGGAGAAAAGAGAGAGCGAGAGGAGGGAGAAAAGAGAGGTGAGAGGAGAGGAGAAAGGAGAAATAGAGGAGAGGAGAAAAGAGAGGTGAGAGGAGAGGAGAAAAAGAGGTGAGAGGAGAGGGAGAAAAGAGAGGCGAGAGGAAGGAGAAGAGAGGTGAGAGGAGAGGAAGAAAGAGAGGTGAGGAGGAGAGGAGAAAAGAGGTGAGAAGGAGAGGAGAAAGGAGAAAAAGAGAGAGGAAGAAAGAGAGGTGAGAGGAGAGGAGAGGAGAAAAGAGAAGGTGAGAGGAGAGGAAGAAAAGAGAGGCGAGAGGAGAGGGAGAAAAGAGAGGTGAGAAGAGGAGGAGAAAGTAGAGGAGGAGAAGGAGAGAAAAGAGAGAGGGTGAGAGGAGAGGAGAAAAGAGAGGCGAGAGGAGAGGGAGAAGGGAGAAAAATAGAGGAGAAGGGAGAA
>NC_060193.1:57037927-57058941 GCF_021184085.1 Oncorhynchus gorbuscha
ACTCTTCCCCTCTCTTCTTCCTTCAATCCCTCTCATCCTTTCCCCTTTCCTCCTCCACCCCACCTCTCCTTACTCTCCTCCTCCTCCTCTCCGTCTCCTCCTCTCTCTCTCCCTTCACACCTCTCCTCCTCCTCTCTCTCTCCCTTCACACCTCTCCACCTCCTCTCTCTCTCCCTTCACACCTCTCCTCCTCCTCTCTCTCTCCCTTCACACCTCTCCTCCCTCCTCTCTCTCTCCCTTCACACCTCTCCCCCTCCTCTCTCTCCCTTCACACCTCTCCACCTCCTCTCTCTCTCCACCCTCACTCTCTCTCTCTCCCCTTCCACCTCCTCCTCCTCTCTGATTCTCTTACCCCCCTGCTCACTCCGAGGTTAAGAAACCCTGAATTCATATTTCATTTTTGACAGGATGCTTGAGGCAACTCCCCTCAACTACACACACACACACACACACACACACACACACACACACACACACACACACACACACACACACACCACACACACACACACACACACACACACACACACACACACACACACACACACACACACACACACACACACACACAGCATGTGTCTCAGACTGTACTGTGTTCTACATGCACCCATCTATAAGGCCACAGGTTGCACTGAATGTCATTGGCTTTGACAAAATGGCTGTCACTTGACTGAGGTTGCTGCGCTCACAGTCAGTCACCCGCTCTCTCTCCTGAGACCAGTCATGCCAGTTACCCCTGCCATACAGAGCTTGTCATGATGTCATTTTCGTATTATTGGTGGTGTCAGCTATATTGTATGTATGAATCAAGATATGTCAAATTCAATAGACTACGTTTCAAAAGCTGTCTGTTCTTTGACTCAACCTGATTCAAGTTCTGTAATGAATACCTATAAAATAGCCAACTGTTTGGTGAGATATTTAATACGGCAACCTGATTCACCTATTCACCCATCAAACGTTTTTAATCTGTATGTAACACCTAACTGTAACATCGATTTTGTCCCGATTCAAACCCTCCACTCAGAAAGGCAATCAGCAGTAAACCAATCAATGAAAGATTAGGCTAGAAATCGTTATTTTCCCACTTTAGTCTCAACTCCTAGGCTAATTAAAATGCGTAATTTGAAGCCTTGTCGAGAGGACGAGAGCGTCAATGTTATCACAATAACTATAATTGTAAGGAATGAAACAGCAATGTGGTCAAATTTACCGGCCACACTGCTTAGGCTACTTTCGTTAACTACCTGTTTTTACTCATGCATGTAGGGGTAAACTATTGAACCGTTGGAGCTAACGTAAGGCTGCTCTCTCCCTCGCGCATAATGACAACCGTAACGTGTCCATGCGTCTCCCGCGCTTTCCGCTCAGCCCACACCTTGTCTCCGTAGCCTTCTCTTCTTCAAGCCGAAGATTCTCACTTTGGAGAAGATGTCGACCAAATTCCCGTTACAAAGTCCTTTATTCTTGTTGGGGCTTCGCCTCCGTCGGTGTGGCGTCGGCCGGTGGACTTGTTGTTCCCGTGCCTGTCTCTTCTGTCGTATCAAACCGCTGGCAATAGCTGCCATGTCTCAACCGAAACAACCCGGGGGAAAAGGAAACACAGAGCCCGTTCCCCGTTTCCCGTTGGGCACGGAGCGCAGACGGAACAACAAGCGATTATGTTCGGTCTGCAGCTACAGCCCCATAGTTGTGTCTATAAAATGTATCTTCTTTATCCGTCAGAAAAACATTTCGACACTACGCAATCAAGTCCAAATACCACATTTCGGTGAGGATACAGAACATTGCGTTGTCATTTTATCATGGCCATTCAACAACTAACAACCTGTCACCGTTGTTGTCAAATGATTTCGAATTTGACTGCGTGAATCCTTGTAGAGAAGAAGGTTTTCCAAACTGACAACATTTCCGATATCCGTACTGGGTCATATTTTATCATTCAATATCTGTGACGTTTGATGTCACATAGTCCAAAAACACGAAAATAATTGTCGAAAGGTTTCGTTCTTCTCCTCGCCCAAAAATGTTTAGACTACCTCCCGTCTTCTACCGGTGATCGACAAAAAAACAAGCCTATAGAAAATGTGAACACGCGAATTGAAGCCACGCGCTAAAGGAGTCTGTCAGACACTCTCAAAAACATACGGAGCGATTTTAACGTAATTATCTAGTGAAGGACGCAAGCCACAGATGCTCCCCAGATGGGGCTTGCTCCTTGGAAGAGAGGTGTGTGATGCTTGCCTCGCGCGCACAGATTCACCAAGTCCGTATGCAAATCCGTCAGTCTCTTCTCCAAAAAATAGAAACGAATAACGGAGGAGCACACAATGATCAAATCGGGAGGATTGGAATCAAAAAACTAAATAATAATAATAATAATCTTGTCTTTAAAAAAGGCCCGGAGGAACTTCTCTGCATCAGGTAAAATGGTGACGCAATTTTATTTCACGCTTCAGAAACTTCATCCAGCACGTCGGGACTGTTTTTCCTCGGTGAGAAGAGAAAGGGGACAGGACACGACTCCTGTTGGCTCATGAATTGCTTTCAGATATGAATAAGGGGTGAAAAAAGGTAGGCTACATCAAACGCTCTCCTTCAACTCATCAATCAAAGGAAACGGGAACAGCCAGACTATTCAGATGAAAACAAGAGTCTGTGCGTCAGACCAAAGCCCCTCGTTCTGGAGAAACCGTTCGGAAAGAAATACCTTATAAATGACCACAAGCGAGTGAACGCCCTCCGCATAAACGTAACCATTAGCACTAGACACCGACTGAAACTTTAGTATCCTGTATACTGTCTTACTCCAACTCCAACTGTTGCTAATACATTGTATACACCGTCCGGACACGGATTGATATATCGTGTTGTGTATTTCACAAGAAGCAGACACCGAGCCAGAGATAGACATGTAACTGTATAGCCAACGTTGAGAATGTTTACACCTCATTTTATGTTAATCCTGATCAGATGAAATATAGAGACCCAGCACATTGTCAAGTGGAGAACGTTCCCAAAATGTTTAATTAGCTATTCAATGTTCTTTAGTAGAGGCCTAGAAATATCACGTGCACGTTTAAAGAGATCCCAGTCAGCGCCACTCCTGTATTCCTGCATTGAGTCGTGTCCAAAAACACTGGGTAGAATGGAGAAATGTTTCCCCCTTATCTCCCCCAACACAATCATTGAGACACAATCCATAAAATACGGCATTAAAACTTCAATCAAAATGGCAAAATAGTCCGTGTTATGGTATCTATAATACAATTAAACGAATCGATGGGCTGTAAAATCGAGGGAAAGTTGATCCTTTTGGTCAGTTGAATTCATTAATAACATGGGAGCGCAGATCTTCTGACCGGCGCAAGCCACGTCTGATTTCAGCACCATGGGCAGCGACCGCGGTCTACAGTTCCACCAATCGCATGCTGTCTGCGGCTGCGCTGTGCGTAAACATGACCCTTGAGTTGAGGAGTAGCCTATGAATGATGCACGTGAAAATATCTCAAGACTAACTGGCATTTTCTTCATAATGTTTACCAAACTGCAAGCTAGCCTATTTTTAACCAGGTCATAAACAATTTAAACGTAGTGAGCAGTGAGTCATCGTCTTCCCGGGAAGAAGAGTGTCCTTCACCTGCTGCCTGGAAAAGGGACAAGTCTGGAAAGGTCCCCATTGAAGCAGAGATGCGTGATCTTAATGGGGCTTCATCCTGGATTAATTCAAGTTTTAATTTACTAAATATTTTAAACCCAAACTTGAGAATACCTCCTTCATGGGGAGGTTATCCACTGTGGTAGGTTGTTTCAATGTGCTTTCCAAGGAGCCATCTATAGTTGGTCTCTCTCTCCCAGTAATGAAATCGTCTGGTCAAAACCATTATTTCAAGACAAACAGTTTGGCACATTTTTCAATCACGTTTAGCTTAGTGGGGCACTTTCTTGAATCTGTATCGGCTTTGGTGGTATAATTAAAGTTTTAAAAATGCATGAACCAGCGTCGATTCACAGGAGAGATACAGTAGCCAGCCGGAGTGCTCTAAACTGTACACCCGCACCGTTTTCAGCTTAATAATGAAAGGCCTACCGAGCTCAGGTCAGTGGCTGCCTCTGCGGGTAGATCCGCTGGGTTTCCTGCGGTCACGTTGTGTTTCCGAACACTGAAGAATGATAATTCGATGTGATTCTCCGTGACAGTTACAAGGCATTGACATTAATATTACACCGAAAGAGAATTTACTTTTCAAAATTCAGAAGGCATAGCATTTTCAAATCTGATGACGTTCAAAAGGCTAAATACCTCCAGGAGAGCTCCAGCTTCAGCCGACAGCAAAGGATTGGTTGCCGAAAAATAAAGTAAAACTGGGATTTGACCGCTTGAGGGCGCCAGAGTGTTCAGAAAAGAAGGCGCTTGTAATAAGCAGTCCAAGAGTTGACTCTTACCGCTAATCATCCTCTGCTGCAACACAGTAAGGTGCAGGTTGCATGGAATCTAGCTCATTGAATCCTCTCCAGTTACTCTGTAGGCCTATAGAGTTATGGTACCACAGCCTACTTACCAACTGGTCCTTTCACACTACAGTACTTACTGGCCATATGGTCAGACCTGGTGTATGACATCCCATAACGTGGTGTAATATGAATGAATACCAACCAGCACACTGCCTGCCCAAAATGCTCAACGCCACATGTTCATAACGCTACACATGTGGTTCAACAGAGAACTTCAAGCAGAAAGAGGGCTACATCTATTTAAATCTACTTACTGATTTAGCGCACACACACATTTAGCCACACACACACACACACACACACACACACACACACACACACACACACACACACACACACACACACACACACACACACACACACACACACACACACACACACACACACACACACACACACACACACACACACACACACACACACACACACACACACACACACACACACACACACACACACCAGGTCAACTGCTGTTGAGGATCATTAATAAATCAAAGCTTCCTGACTACATTTACATAAAAATTCATCATTTCTTCTCATCTCAATGTTAAAAAAAGCTTTCAAAAGGAAACATTCACCCTCTTCACCCCTTCCTCCCAAAACTCCCTTCCCTGTCTATGTAGTGAATAGGAGTGGAACAAATGATTTAAAACTCTAAAAACACAGAGAGAGAGACAGAGAGAGACAGAGAGAGAGAGAGAGAGACAGAGAGACAGAGAGAGACACACAGAGAGAGAGAGACAGAGATGGACAGAGAGGGACAGAGAGAGAGAGACAGAGAGGGACAGAGAGAGAGAGAGAGACAGAGAGGGACAGTTGGCTATCTACCACATTTAAATCAATACATTAGCTGATCATCCTGTCTGTAGGACTGTTTATGTGTGTATGCTATATATTTCTTTTTTACATCCTTCCGAATGAGGTTATTGGAAAAAGGGCAGAGAAGGATAAAGAGAAAGGGATATTTTGTTTTCTGCAGAGGAGAGGAGAGCTCCCTCCATAGGTAACACAGGAGCACAGCACTCTTCCCCCTGCCTCTCTCCATCCTCCTCTCCTTATTCTCTCTTTACAGAACGATAGTCTAAGCTGATATATGATTACACAAATGGAAACTTAATCATAATGAATGAATAACACCCTATGAGTTATTAATACTGTAGGTGTGTTCATCAGAGAATAACAACTAGACCGTTATACAAAACTAGTATACAACAGAAAAGGCCATTATATTTGATAGTGGAACAAGACATTTAGTGAAAATGAAAAGCACAATCAATCACTCTGCTAATGAAGGGATCCCCTTGGGTGTGTCATGGGTGGGCGGGGCAGAGAGGGAGGAAGAGAGGCAGATAGAGGGAGAGAAAGAGAGGGGGGTTGCAAATGATTCAAGACTCAGAAAGAGAAGGAAGGGAGGGATGGAGAGAAGGAAGACAGTGAGAGATAGCCACATGGAAGGAGGGAGAGAAGGAGAGAGAGATAAAAGGAAGACAGAGAGAGAGATGGATAGAGAGAGAGAGATGCAGGAAGAGGGAGAGAGAGGGACGGATAGAGAGAGATGCAGGAAGAGGGAGAGAGAGGGACGGATAGAGAGAAAGATAGAGGGAGAGAGGGACGGATAGAGAGAGAAGAAGGAAGAGGGAGCGAGAGGGACGGATAGAGAGAGAGAAGGAGGAAGAGGGAGCGAGAGGGACGGATAGAGAGAGAGAGGAGGAAGAGGGAGCGAGAGGGACGGATAGAGAGAGAGAAGGAGGAAGAGGGAGAGAGAGGGACGGATAGAGAGAGAGAAGGAGGAAGAGGGAGAGAGAGGGACGGATAGAGAGAGAGAAGGAGGAAGAGGGAGAGAGAGGGACAGATAGAGTGAGAGATGGAGGAAGAGGGAGCGAGAGGGACGGATAGAGAGAGAGAAGGAGGAAGAGGGAGAGAGAGGGACGGATAGAGAGAGATGGAGGAAGAGGGAGAAAGAGGGACGGATAGAGTGAGAGATGGAGGAAGAGGGGAGAGAGGGACGGATAGAGAGAGAGAAGGAGGAAGAGGGAGAGAGAGGGACGGATAGAGAGAGAGAAGGAGGAAGAGGGAGAGAGAGGGACGGATAGAGAGAGAGGAGGAAGAGGGAGAGAGAGGGACGGATAGAGAGAGAGATGGAGGAAGAGGGAGAGAGGGGGACGGATAGAGAGAGAGAAGGAGGAAGAGGGAGAGAGAGGGACGGATAGAGAGAGAGAAGGAGGAAGAGGGAGAGAGAGGGACGGATAGAGAGAGAGATGGAGGAAGAGGGAGAGAGAGGGACGGATAGAGAGAGAGAAGGAGGAAGAGGGAGAGAGAGAAGTAAACACGTCACAGCTTCTACAGGTTTCCCCTGGGGGGGCGTGGAGGGATAGCCATCTCTCTCTTTTGCATACTGATGTGCTGAGTCACAGCACACACACACACACACACACACACACACACACACACACACACACACACACACACACACACACACACACACACACACACACACACACACACACACACACACACACACACACACACACACACACACACACACACACACACACACACACACACACACACACACCTCAGTTGATGAAGCCGGGACAGTCCTCCTGCAGTGCCACCCCTCTGTTGCCTAGGTAACGTCTGGTGAATAACTATGAGGAACCTCTGGGCAGTAGACGATGGGAATATTGGAATGTTCTATATGGGAGGAGTCAGGGGTAATGGTCAGGCTACAGACAAATGTGTCTTTATTAGCTCACAACAAGTGATCTATAGGTGATTACGGGATGCCAAACTGACCTTAGATTAGTATTCCAGCTGAATACACAGAGAAACATAGGATGCAAAGGGAAAGAACACTACCATGGACCCAACAATAACCAGACACACATGTTTGATGCTTTAACCAGACAAAAATATAAATGGCATCATTTTTTATTCAACATTTATTTTGTGGAATGGATGCTTCATTTCACCAACCTCACATCTCTTGTAACCTTGCAATGACACAGAATATCTAACTAACAAGATGTTGAAAACGCCAAACAGATGAACAGAGACACCTCTGATGACTGAATATGCACCAAGTAACCCCAAAAAGCTTTTCTTTCTACACCAGTGTAAAAGCAGTGAAGAGGTTGAAAAAGGTTTTGAACAGCATAAACACAGGACATGTTAAATAATAGAGACTTGAATGCTACTCCACAGGCACAGCCAATGCTACTCCACAGGCATTGCAGCATCCCTCCTCCCAACTCATTGTGTTAACTAGCTTGCTCTCACACAAAACACACACACATACGCATGCACACGCACTCACGCAAGGCTATGTCTGTACCTGTACCACATGGCTATGTCTGTACCTGTACCAGAAGACTATGTATGTACCTGTACCACAAGGCTATGTCTGTACCTGTACCACAAGGCTATGTCTGTACCTGTACCAGAAGGCTATGTATGTACCTGTACCACAAGGCTATGTCTGTACCTGTACCACAAGGCTATGTCTGTATCTGTACCACAAGGCTATGTCTGTACCTGTACCACAAGGCTATGTCTGTACCTGTACCAGAAGGCTATGTATGTACCTGTACCACAAGGCTATGTCTGTACCTGTACCACAAGGCTATGTCTGTATCTGTACCATGAGGCTATGTCCGTATCTGTACCACAAGGCTATGTCTGTATCTGTACCACAAGGCTATGTCTGTATCTGTACCACGAGGCTATGTCTGTACCTGTACCACAAGGCTATGTCTGTACCTGTACCACGAGGCTATGTCTGTACCTGTACCACAAGGCTATGTCTGTACCTGTACCACGAGGCTATGTCTGTATCTGTACCACGAGGCTATGTCTGTACCGGTACCACGAGGCTATGTCTGTACCTGTACCACGAGGCTATGTATGTATCTGTACCACAAGGCTATGTCTGTACCTGTACCACAATGTTATGTCTGTATCTGTACCACAAGGCTATGTCTGTATCTGTACCACAATGTTATGTCTGTATCTGTACCACGAGGCTATGTCTGTATCTGTACCACACAGCTATGTCTGTACCTGTACCACGAGGCTATGTCTGTACCTGTACCAGAAGGCTATGTCTGTACCTGTACCACAAGGCTATGTCTGTACCTGTACCACGAGGCTATGTCTGTACCTGTACCACAAGGCTATGTCTGTACCTGTACCACGAGGCTATGTCTGTATCTGTACCACGAGGCTATGTCTGTACCGGTACCACGAGGCTATGTCTGTACCTGTACCACGAGGCTATGTATGTATCTGTACCACAAGGCTATGTCTGTACCTGTACCACAATGTTATGTCTGTATCTGTACCACAAGGCTATGTCTGTATCTGTACCACAATGTTATGTCTGTATCTGTACCACGAGGCTATGTCTGTATCTGTACCACACAGCTATGTCTGTACCTGTACCACGAGGCTATGTCTGTACCTGTACCAGAAGGCTATGTCTGTACCTGTACCACAAGGCTATGTCTGTGCCTGTACCACGAGGCTATGTCTGTACCTGTACCACAAGGCTATGTCTGTACCTGTACCACGAGGCTATGTCTGTATCTGTACCACGAGGCTATGTCTGTATCTGTACCAGAAGGCTATGTCTGTACCTGTACCACAAGGCTATGTCTGTACCTGTACCACGAGGTTATGTCTGTACCTGTACCACAAGGCTATGTCTGTACCTGTACCACGAGGCTATGTCTGTACCGGTACCACAAGGCTATGTCTGTACCTGTACCACAAGGCTATGTCTGTATCTGTACCACAAGGCTATGTCTGTACCTGTACCACAATGTTATGTCTGTATCTGTACCACAAGGCTATGTCTGTACCTGTACCACAAGGCTATGTCTGAATCTGTACCACAAGGCTATGTCTGTATCTGTACCACGAGGCTATGTCTGTATCTGTACCACGAGGCTATGTCTGTATCTGTACCACGAGGCTATGTCTGTATCTGTACCACGAGGCTATGTCTGTATCTGTACCACGAGGCTATGTCTGTATCTGTACCACGAGGCTATGTCTGTATCTGTACCACGAGGCTATGTCTGTATCTGTACCACGAGGCTATGTCTGTATCTGTACCACGAGGCTATGTCTGTATCTGTACCACGAGGCTATGTCTGTATCTGTACCACGAGGCTATGTCTGTATCTGTACCACGAGGCTATGTCTGTATCTGTACCACGAGGCTATGTCTGTATCTGTACCACGAGGCTATGTCTGTATCTGTACCACGAGGCTATGTCTGTATCTGTACCACGAGGCTATGTCTGTATCTGTACCACGAGGCTATGTCTGTATCTGTACCACGAGGCTATGTCTGTATCTGTACCACGAGGCTATGTCTGTATCTGTACCACAAGACTATGTCTGTATCTGTACCACACGGCTATGTCTGTACCTGTACCACAAGGCTATGTCTATACCTGTACCACAAGGCTATGTCTGTACCTGTGACACCACCAAGTGGTCACATATTTCTAGTGCCAAACCACACGACCAACAGCTTTACACACTTTATGGAATACAAAACCTTCACTATCTCATCCTGGAATATCCAAGGCTTGAGGCCATCTGCCTTTGTCCTAAAGAGCAGGAACCTGGACTTCATCAAAGAAATCGGAGATACAGACATTATCATCCTACAAGAAACATGGTATAGAGAGACGGAACCACTGGTTGTCCTCTAGGTTACAGAGAGCTGGTAGTCCCATCCTCCAAACTACCAGGTGTGAAACAGGAATGGTATGCTAATTTGGTATAGAGCAGACCTAACTCACTCCATTAAATTAATCAAAACACGAACATTTTACATTTGGCTAGAAATTCAAAAGGAAATGATCTTAACAGAGAAAAATGTCCTCCTGTTTGCTACCTATATGTCACACCCTGACCTGAGATATCTCTGTTTTCTTTATATTCTGGTTAGGTCAGGGTGTGACTAGGTGGGTACGCTAGTTTTGTATTGTCTAGGGTTTTGTATGTCCAGGGTTTTGTAGGTCTAGGGGTTTTTGTAATTCTATGTTGGCCTGATATGGTTCTCAATCAGAGGCAGCTGTTTATCGTTGTCTCTGATTGGGGATCATATTTAGGTAGCCATTTTCCTTTGTTGTTTGTGGGATCTTGTCTATGTGTAGTTGCCTATCAGCACTCGTTTGTACAGCTTCACATTTTGTTTTGTTATTTTGTTCAGTGTTCATTCTTTAAATAAATAAGAATGTATGCACAGCACGCTACGCCTTAGGTCCAATCCTTATAACGAACGTGACATTATATCCTCCCCACTAGAATCCCCATATTTCAATGAAGACATATTATCCAGGCCCAGGGACATGTACTAGTCTGTGGTGACCTAAATGACAAAACCTTCCGTGGCCTCCAACTGCTCTTAAACGCTAGTAAAACGAAAGGCATGCTCTTCAACCGATTGCTGCCCGCACCCGCCCGCCTGACTAGCATCACTACACTGGATGGTTCTGACTTAGAATATGTGGACAACTACAAATACCTAGGTGTCTGGCTAGACTGTAAACTCTCCTTCCAGACTCACATTAAGCATCTCCAATCCTAAATTAAATCTAGAATCGGCTTCCTATTTTGCAAAAAAAGCCTCCTTCACTCATGCTGCCAAACATACCCTCGTAAAATTGACTATCCTACCGATCCTCAACTTTGGCGATGTCATTTACAAAATATCCTCCAACACTCTACTCAGCAAACCGGATGCAGTCTATCACAGTGCCATCCGTTTTGTCCCCAAAGCCCCCATATACTACCCACCACTGCGACCTGTATGCTCGTCGGCTGGCCCTCGCTACATATTCGTTGCCTGACCCACTGGCTCCAGGTCATCTATAAGTATTTGCTAGGTAAAGCTCCGCCTTATCTCAGCTCACTGGTCACCATAACAACACCCACCCGTAGCACGCGCTCCAGCAGGTATATCTCACTGGTCATCCCCAAAGCCAACACCCCTTTGGCCGTCTTTCCTTCCAGTTCTCTGCTGCCAATGACAGGAACGAATTGCAAAAATCGCTGAAGTTGGAGACTTATATATCCCTCACTAACTTTAAGCATCAGCTATTTGAGCAGCTTACCGATCGCTGCAGCTGTACATAGCCCATCTGTAAATAGCCCATCCAACTACCTCATCTCCATATTGCTTTTATTTACTTTTTTGCTCTTTTGCACACCAGTATTTCTACTTGCACATCATCATCTGCACATCTATCACTTCTGTGTTAATTTGCTAAATTGTAATTACTTCCCTTCTATGGCCTATTTATTGCCTTACCTCCTTACTCCATTTGCACACACTGTATATAGACTTTTCTACTGTGTTATTGACTGCACTTTTGTTTATCCTGTGTAACTCTGTGTTGTTGTGTGTCGCACTGCTTTTCTTTATCTTGGCCAGGTCGCAGTTGTAAATGAGAACTTGTTCTCAACTGGCCTACCTGGTTAAATAAAGGTGAAATATAAAAATGTTAATAAAAACGGACAAGAACCTGACACCCTCAGCACACTGGGGGGCAAACACCTGCCTGGAGGTGACAGTGTTCCCTCCCCCACATTCCCCCCTAGGCACAACTATGACAACATAACCAACAAAAAAACAGGTCACAACTCCTGCAGCTCTGTCGCACGTTGGGGATGTACATAGTCAATGGTAGGCTTTGAGGGGACTCCTATGGTAGGTACACCTGTAGCTCATCTCTTGGCAGTAGTACTATAGACTACTTGATCATTGACCTCAACCCAGTGTCTCTCCGAGCGTTTATAGTCAACCCTACTGACGCTCCTTTCAGACCACAGAAAAATCACAGTATGCATGAACAGAGCAATACTCAATCATGAGGCATCAAAGCCAAAGGAACTGAGAAATAATTTTAAAAAATGCTATAGATAGAAGGAATGTAGTGTGGAAACCTAATAGTGAAGGTGTACATTTGGCAGTAGAAAATGTTAACAGTATATTTGACATCTCAGCTTGTCACGACTTCCGCCAAAGTCGGTCCCTCTCCTTGTTCGGGCAGCGTTCGGCGGTCGACGTCACCGGCCTTCTCGCCATTGCTGATCCACTTTTCATTTTCCATTTGTTTTGTCTTTGTCTTACACACCGGGTTTCAATTCCCCAATTACTTGTTCATTATTTAACCCTCTTTTCCCCCATGTTTGTTTGTGAGTAATTGTTTATTGTATTGCGGTTCATATTTGTGGCCTTGTATGACATGTATTGTTATATTATTTGAGTAAAATTGCTTTCATTACTCATATCTGCTGTCCTGTGTCTGACTCATCTCACCAGCTACACACAGACACATTACACAGCGTCCCTATCTAATCAAAACATTTCAAACAGAAAACAGAAAAAAATGAACAACAATGACAAATGGTTTGATGAAGAATGTAAAAACCTAAGAAAGAAATTGAGAGACCTGTACAAAAAAAACATAGAGACCCAGAAAACCTGAGTCTACGCCTTCACTATGGTGAATCACTAAAACAATACAGAAATACACTACAGAAAACCTGAGTCTACGCCTTCACTATGGTGAATCACTAAAACAATACAGAAATACACTACAGAAAACCTGAGTCTACGCCTTCACTATGGTGAATCACTAAAACAATACAGAAATACACTACAGAAAACCTGAGTCTACGCCTTCACTATGGTGAATCACTAAAACAATACAGAAATACACTACAGAAAACCTGAGTCTACGCCTTCACTATGGTGAATCACTAAAACAATACAGAAATACACTACAGAAAACCTGAGTCTACGCCTTCACTATGGTGAATCACTAAAACAATACAGAAATACATTACAGAAAACCTGAGTCTACGCCTTCACTATGGTGAATCACTAAAACAATACAGAAATACACTACAGAAAACCTGAGTCTACGCCTTCACTATGGTGAATCACTAAAACAATACAGAAATACACTACAGAAAACCTGAGTCTACGCCTTCACTATGGTGAATCACTAAAACAATACAGAAATACATTACAGAAAACCTGAGTCTACGCCTTCACTATGGTGAATCACTAAAACAATACAGAAATACACTACAGAAAACCTGAGTCTACGCCTTCACTATGGTGAATCACTAAAACAATACAGAAATACACTACAGAAAAAGAAGGAACAACACTTCAGAAATCAGCTCAATGTAATTGAAGAATCCATAGACTCTAACCACTTCTGGGAAAATTGGAAAACACTAAACAAACAACACAAATGATTATCTATCCAAAATGGAGATGTGTGAGATTTTGAGTGAAAACCTCCTTCCATCAGCAAGGGCATTGAAGATGAAACGTGGCTGGGTCTTTCAGCATAACAATGATCCCAAACACACCACCCGGGCAATGAAGGAGTGGCTTCGTAAGAAGCATTTCAAGGACCTGGAGTGGCCTAGCCAGTCTCCAGATCTCAACCCCATAGAAAATCTTTGGAGGGAGTTGAAAGTCCGTGTTGCCCAGTAACAGCCCCAAAACATCACTGCTCTAGAGGAGATCTGCACGGAGGAATGGGCCAAAATACCAGCAAGTGTGTGAAAACCTTGTGAAGACTTACAGAAAATGTTTGACCTCTGTCATTGCCAACAAAGGGTATATAACAAAGTATTGAGATAAACTTATGTTTTTGACCAAATACTTATTTTCCACCATAATTTGCAAATAAATTCATTAAAAATCCTACAATGTGATTTTCTGGATTGTTTCCTCATTTTGTCTGTCATAGTTGAAGTGTACCTATGATGAAAATTACAGGCCTCTCTCATCTTTTTAAGTTGGAGAACTTGCACAATTGATTGCTGACTAAATACTTTTTTGCCCCACTGTATTTTGTTGATTTAAAAAAAAGCCTTCGATTCAATTTGGCATGACGGTCTGCTATACAAATTGATGGAAAGTGGTGTTGGGGGAAAAACATACAACATTATAAAATTAATGTATACAAACAACAAGTGTGTGGTTAAAATATTTTCTGCACTGATTCTGAAAGACCTGGGCCCTGACAGTAAATCTCGGTAAGAGCAAAATAATAGTGTTCCTAAAAAGGTCCAGTCGCCAGGACCACAAATTCAAATTCCATTTAGACACCATTGCCCTAGAGCGCACAAAAAAACTATACATACCTCGGCTTAAACATCAGTGCCACAGGTAACTTCCACAAAGCTGCGAACAATAAATTCTACAACCACCTATGTAAAAGGAAGCGATTCCCAAACCTTCCATAACAAAGCCATCACCTATAGAGAGATGAACCTGGAGAAGAGCCTCCTAAGCAAGCTGGCCCTGGGGCTCTGTGGCGTTTGTTTGTGATTGTGAACAGAGCCCCAGGACAGCAACACAATTAGACCCAACCAAATCATGAGAAAACAAAAAGATAATTACTTGACACATTGGAAAGAATTAATAAAAAAACAGAGCAAACTAGAATGCTATTTGGCCCTAAACAGAGAGAACACAGTGGCAGAATACCTGACCACCATGACAACCAAACGTAAGGAAAGCTTTGACTATGTACAGACTCAGTGAGCATAGCCTTGCTATTGAGAAAGGCCGCTGTAGGCAGACATGGCTCTCAAGAGAAGACAGGCTATGTGCACACTGCCCACAAAATGAGGTGGAAACTGAGCTGCACTTCCTAACCTCCTGCCCAATGTATGACCATATTAGAGATACATATTTCCCTCAGATTACACAGATCCACAAAGAATTTGAAAACAAACCCGATTTAGGTCCTCCTTTGTGGCGCAGTGGTCTAAGGCGCAGTGGTCTATAAGGCACTGCATCGCAGTGCTAGCTGTGACACCAGAGATTCTGGGTTCAAGCGCAGGCTCTGTCGCAGCCGGCCACGACCGGGAGGTCCATGGGGCAACGCACAATTGGCCCAGCGTCGTCCAGGTTAGGGAGGGTTTGGCCGGCAGGAATATCCTTGTCTCATCGGACACTCCTGTGGTGGGCCGGGCACAGTGCGCGCTGACCAGGTCGCCAGGTGTACGGTGTTTCCTCCGACACATTGGTACGGCTGGCTTCCGGGGTGGATGTGCATTGTGTCAAGAAGCAGTGCGGCTTGGTTGGGTTGTGTTTCGGAGGACGCATGGCTTGCAGCGATGAGACAAGACTGTAACTACAACCAATTGGATACCGGAAAAATTGGGGAGAAAAAAGGAGTAAAGAAAAAGAGGAAAACAAACTGATGTTGATAAACTGGTGAAATACCACAGTGCCATCAAAGCAGAAGATTTGTGACCTGTTGCCACAAGAAAACCGGAAAAGGGCAACAGGAAAAGGGAAATGGTGTTTGATGAACAAACACTATTGTAAATAGAACCCATATTTATGTTTATTTATTTTCCTTTTTGTACTTTAACCATTTGCACATTGTTACAACACTGTATATTTACAAAATATGACATTTGTAATGTATTTATTCGTTTGGAACTTCTGTGACTGTAATGTTTACTGTTCATTTGTATAGTTTATTTCACTTTTCTATAATATCTACTTCACTTGCTTCAATGTTACCATATGTTTCCCATGCCAATAAAGACCCTTAAATTGAATTGAGAGAGAGAGAGAGTAACTTTAAAATATAAACGATTACTGATTTAACAGGCTGCAGCGAAGCCTGTTCCTCTCCCTCCTCTTCCTCATCCTCTCCCGCCTAGTCCCTTTACTCTCCCTCTTCTTCCTCTCCCTCCTCTTCCTCTTCCTCTCCGTCCTGTTCCTCTCATCCAGGGAACTAGGCTGAGTACTGTTGCTATAAAAAGACCATCTGAAGCACTGAATGTCCAAACAAGTGCTAACCCTCCCTCCCTCTTCCTCATCCCTCACTCCCTCTATGTAACCTCTCTGTAACATGGGGGCTGTCATTCACCATCCAGTCAGTAACCTCTCTGTAACATGGGGGGCTGTCATTCACCATCCAGTCAGTAACCTTTCTGTAACATGGGGGCTGTCATTCACCATCCAGTCAGTAACCTCTCTGTAAAATGGGGGGCTGTCATTCACCATCCAGTCAGTAACCTCTATGTAACATGGGGGCTGTCATTCACCATCCAGTCAGTAACCTCTCTGTAACACGGGGGGCTGTCATTCACCATCCAGTCAGTAACCTCTCTGTAACATGGGGGGCTGTCATTCACCATCCAGTCATTCACCATCCAGTCATTCACCATCCAGTCATTCACCATCCAGTCAGTAACCTCTCTGTAACATGGGGGGCTGTCATTCACCATCCAGTCATTCACCATCCAGTCAGTAACCTCTCTGTAACATCGGGGGCTGTCATTCACCATCCAGTCAGTAACCTCTCTGTAACATGGGGGGCTGTCATTCACCATCCAGTCATTCACCATCCAGTCATTCACCATCCAGTCATTCACCATCCAGTCAGTAACCTCTCTGTAACATGGGGGGCTGTCATTCACCATCCAGTCATTCACCATCCAGTCATTCACCATCCAGTCATTCACCATCCAGTCAGTAACCTATCTGTAACATGGGGGCTGTCATTCACCATCCAGTCAGTAACCTCTCTGTAACATGGGGGCTGTCATTTACCATCCAGTCAGTAACCTCTCTGTAACATGGGGGCTGTCATTTACCATCCAGTCAGTAACCTCTCTGTAACATGGGGGGCTGTCATTCACCATCCAGTCAGTAACCTCTCTGTAACATGGGGGCTGTCATTCACCATCCAGTCAGTAACCTCTCTGTAACATGGGGGCTGTCATTCACCATCCAGTCAGTAACCATCCAGTCATTCACCATCCAGTCAGTAACCTCTCTGTAACATGGGGGCTGTCATTAACCATCCAGTCAGTAACCTCTCTGTAAAATGGGTGCTGTCATTCACCATCCAGTCAGTCACCATCCAGTCAGTAACCTCACTGTAACGTGGGGGCTGTCATTCACCATCCAGTCAGTAACCTCTCTGTAACATGGGGGGCTGTCATTCACCATCCAGTCAGTAACCTCTCTGTAACATGGGGGGCTGTCATTCACCATCCAGTCATTCACCATCCAGTCAGTAACCTCTCTGTAACATGGGGGGCTGTCATTCACCATCCAGTCAGTAACCTCTCTGTAACATGGGGGGCTGTCATTCACCATCCAGTCAGTAACCTCTCTGTAACATGGGGGGCTGTCATTCACCATCCAGTCATTCACCATCCAGTCAGTAACCTCTCTGTAACATGGGGGGCTGTCATTCACCATCCAGTTAGTAACCTCTCTGTAACATGGGGGGGATGTCATTCACCATCCAGTCAGTAACCTCTCTGTAACATGGGGGGCTGCCATTCACCATCCAGTCAGTAACCTCTCTGTAACATGGGTGCTGTCATTCACCATACAGTCATTAAACTCTTTGTAACATGGGGGCTGTCATTCACCATCCATTCAGTAACCTCTCTGTAACATGGGGGGCAGTCATTCACCATCCAGTCAGTAACCTCTCTGTGACATTGGGGGCTCTCATTCACCATCCAGTCAGTAACCTCTCTGTAACATGGGGTAACCTATCTGCTGTCATTCACCATCCAGTCAGTAACCTCTCTGTAACATGGGGGCTGTCATTCACCATCCAGCCAGTAACCTCTCTGTAACATGGGGGCTGTCATTTTTTACCATCCAGTCAGTAACCTCTCTGTAACATGGGGGCTGTCATTCACCATCCAGTCAGTAACCATCCAGTCATTCACCATCAAGTCAGTAACCTCTCTGTAACATGGGGGCTGTCATTCACCATCCAGCCAGTAACCTCTCTGTAACATGGGGGCTGTCATTCACCATCCAGTCATTCACCATCCAGTCAGTAACCTCTCTGTAACATGGGGGCTGTCATTCACCATCCAGTCAGTAACCTCTGTAACATGGGGGCTGTCATTCACCATCCAGTCAGTAACCTCTCTGTAACATGGGGTCATTGCTGTCATTCACCATCCAGTCAGTAACCTCTCTGTAACATGGGGGCTGCTGTCATTCACCATCCAGTCAGTAACCTCTCTGTAACATGGGGCTGTCATTCACCATCCAGTCATTAATCTCTCTGTAACAGTCAGTAACTCTCTGTAACATGGGGGCTGTCATTCACCATCCAGTCATTAAACTCTCTGTAACATGGGGGCTGTCATTCACCATCCAGTCAGTAACCATCTCATTCACCATCCAGTCATTCACCATCCAGTCAGTAACCTCTCTGTAACATGGGGGGCTGTCATTCACCATCCAGTCAGTAACCTCTGTAACATGGGGGCTGTCATTCACCATCCAGTCAGTAACCTCTCTGTAACATGGGGGCTGTCATTCACCACCATCCAGTCAGTAACCTCTCTGTAACATGGGGCTGTCATTCACCATCCAGTCAGTAACCTCTCTGTAACATGGGGGCTGTCATTCACCATCCAGTCAGTAACTCTCTGTAACATGGGGGCTGTCATTGACCATCCAGTCATTCACCATCCAGTCAGTAACCTCTCTGTAACATGGGGGCTGTCATTCCACCATCAGTAACCTCAACATGGGGGCTGTCATTCACCATCCAGTCAGTAACCTCTGTAACTGTATTCACCATCCAGTCAGTAACCTCTCTGGGGGGCTGTCATTCACCATCCAGTCATTCACCATCCAGTCAGTAACCTATCTGTAACATGGGGGCTGTCATTCACCATCCAGTCAGTAACCTCCAGTAACATTCACTGTCATTCACATCAGTCAGTAACCTCTCTGTAACATGGGGGCTGTCATTCACCATCCAGTCAGTAACCTCTCTGTAACATGGGGGCTGTCTTGCACCATCCATTTCACCATCCAGTCAGTAACCTCTCTGTAACATGGGGGCTGTCATTCACCATCAGTCAGTAACCTCTCTGTAACATGGGGGCTGTCATTCACCATCAGTCAGTAACCTCTGTAACCTGTCATTCACCATCCAGTCAGTAACCTCTCTGTAACATGGGGGGCTGTCATTCACCATCCAGTCAGTAACCTCTCTGTAACATGGGGGCTGTCATTCACCATCCAGTCAGTAACCTCTCTGTAACATGGGGGGCTGTCATTCACCATCCAGTCAGTAACCTCTCTGTAACATGGGGGCTGTCATTCACCATCCAGTCAGTAACCTCTCTGTAACATGGGGGGCTGTCATTCACCATCAGTCATATTCACCATCCAGTCAGTAACCTATCTGTAACATTGGGGCTCTCATTCACCATCCAGTCATTCAACCTCTGTAACATGTGTCATTCACCATCCAGTGTAACCTCTCTGTAACATGGGTGCTGTCATTCACCATTAAACTCTCTGTAGTCATTCACCATCCAGTCAGTAACCTCTGTAACATGAGGGCTGTCATTCACCATCCATTAGTAACCTCTGTAACATGGGGCTGTCATTCACCATCAGTCAGTAACCTCTCTGTAACATGGGGGGCTGTCATTCACCATCCAGTCAGTCATTCACCATCCAGTCTGTAACATGGGTGGCTGTCATTCACCATCCAGTCAGTAACCTCTCTGTAACATGGGGGCTGTCATTCACCATCAGTCAGTAACCTCTGTAACATGGGGGCTGTCATTCACCATCCATTCAGTAACCTCTCTGTAACATGAGGCAGTCATTCACCATCCAGTCAGAAACCTCTGTGTAACATTGGGGGCTGTCATTCACCATCCAGTCAGTAACCTCTCTGTAACATGGGGGCTGTCATTCACCTCAGTCATTAAACTCTCTGTAACATGGGGGCTGTCATTCACCATTCAGTCAGTAACTCTCTGTAACATGGGGGCTGTCATTCACCATCCAGTCAGTAACCTTCTGCATCAGTCAGTAACCTCTCTGTAACATGGGGGCTGTCATTCACCATCCAGTCATTAACCTCTCTGTACCATCTCTGTAACATTCACCATCCAGTCAGTAACCTCTCTGTAACATCATTCATCCGTCAGTAACCTCTCTGTAACATGGGGGGCTGTCATTCACCATCAGTCAGTAACCTCTGTAACAGTCAGTAACCTCTCTGTAACATGGGCTGTCATTCCACCATTAGGCTGTCATTCACCATCCAGTCAGTAACCATCCAGTGTCATTCACCATCAGTCAGTAATCTCTCTGTAACATGGGGCTGTCATTCACCATCAGTCAGTAACCTCTCTGTAACATGGGGGCTGTCATTCACCATCCAGTCAGTAACCTCTCTGTAACATGGGGGCTGTCATTCACCATCAGTCAGTAACCTCTCTGTAACATGGGGGCTGTCATTCACCATCCAGCCAGTAACCTCTCTGTAACATGGGGGCTGTCATTCACCATCCAGTCAGTAACCTCTATGTAACATGGGGGCTCTCATTCACCATCCAGTCAGAAACCTCTGTAACATGGGGGGCTGTCATTCACCATCCAGTCAGTAACCTCTCTGTAACATGGGTGCTGTCATTCA
>NC_060193.1:57059041-57124041 GCF_021184085.1 Oncorhynchus gorbuscha
GCCCCACTGTATTTTGTTGATTTAAAAAAGCCTTCGATTCAATTTGGCATGACGGTCTGCTATACAAATTGATGGAAAGTGGTGTTGGGGGAAAAACATACAACATTATAAAATTAATGTATACAAACAACAAGTGTGTGGTTAAAATATTTTCTGCACTGATTCTGAAAGACCTGGGCCCTGACAGTAAATCTCGGTAAGAGCAAAATAATAGTGTTCCTAAAAAGGTCCAGTCGCCAGGACCACAAATTCAAATTCCATTTAGACACCATTGCCCTAGAGCGCACAAAAAAACTATACATACCTCGGCTTAAACATCAGCGCCACAGGTAACTTCCACAAAGCTGCGAACAATAAATTCTACAACCACCTATGTAAAAGGAAGCGATTCCCAAACCTTCCATAACAAAGCCATCACCTATAGAGAGATGAACCTGGAGAAGAGCCTCCTAAGCAAGCTGGCCCTGGGGCTCTGTGGCGTTTGTTTGTGATTGTGAACAGAGCCCCAGGACAGCAACACAATTAAACCCAACCAAATCATGAGAAAACAAAAAGATAATTACTTGACACATTGGAAAGAATTAACAAAAAAACTGAGCAAACTAGAATGCTATTTGGCCCTAAACAGAGAGAACACAGTGGCAGAATACCTGACCACCATGACAACCAAACTTAAGGAAAGCTTTGACTATGTACAGACTCAGTGAGCATAGCCTTGCTATTGAGAAAGGCCGCTGTAGGCAGACATGGCTCTCAAGAGAAGACAGGCTATGTGCACACTGCCCACAAAATGAGGTGGAAACTGAGCTGCACTTCCTAACCTCCTGCCAATCGTATGACCACATTAGAGATACATATTTCCCTCAGATTACACAGATCCACAAAGAATTTGAAAACAAACCCGATTTAGGTCCTCCTTTGTGGCGCAGTGGTCTAAGGCGCAGTGGTCTATAAGGCACTGCATCGCAGTGCTAGCTGTGACACCAGAGATTCTGGGTTCAAGCGCAGGCTCTGTCGCAGCCGGCCACGACCGGGAGGTCCATGGGGCAACGCACAATTGGCCCAGCATCGTCCAGGTTAGGGAGGGTTTGGCCGGCAGGAATATCCTTGTCTCATCGGACACTCCTGTGGTGGGCCGGGCACAGTGCGCGCTGACCAGGTCGCCAGGTGTACGGTGTTTCCTCCGACACATTGGTACGGCTGGCTTCCGGGGTGGATGTGCATTGTGTCAAGAAGCAGTGCGGCTTGGTTGGGTTGTGTTTCGGAGGACGCATGGCTTGCAGCGATGAGACAAGACTGTAACTACAACCAATTGGATACCGGAAAAATTGGGGAGAAAAAAAAAGGAGTAAAGAAAAAGAGGAAAACAAACTGATGTTGATAAACTGGTGAAATACCACAGTGCCATCAAAGCAGAAGATTTGTGACCTGTTGCCACAAGAAAACCGGAAAAGGGCAACAGGAAAAGGAAATGGTGTTTGATGAACAAACACTATTGTAAATAGAACCCATATTTATGTTTATTTATTTTCCTTTTTGTACTTTAACCATTTGCACATTGTTACAACACTGTATATTTACAAAATATGACATTTGTAATGTATTTATTCGTTTGGAACTTCTGTGACTGTAATGTTTACTGTTCATTTGTATAGTTTATTTCACTTTTCTATAATATCTACTTCACTTGCTTCAATGTTACCATATGTTTCCCATGCCAATAAAGCCCCTTAAATTGAATTGAGAGAGAGAGAGAGAGTAACTTTAAAATATAAACGATTACTGATTTAACAGGCTGCAGCGAAGCCTGTTCCTCTCCCTCCTCTTCCTCATCCTCTCCCGCCTAGTCCCTTTACTCTCCCTCTTCTTCCTCTCCCTCCTCTTCCTCTTCCTCTCCGTCCTGTTCCTCTCATCCAGGGAACTAGGCTGAGTACTGTTGCTATAAAAGACCATCTGAAGCACTGAATGTCCAAACAAGTGCTAACCCTCCCTCCCTCTTCCTCATCCCTCACTCCCTCTATGTAACCTCTCTGTAACATGGGGGCTGTCATTCACCATCCAGTCAGTAACCTCTCTGTAACATGGGGGGCTGTCATTCACCATCCAGTCAGTAACCTTTCTGTAACATGGGGGCTGTCATTCACCATCCAGTCAGTAACCTCTCTGTAAAATGGGGGGCTGTCATTCACCATCCAGTCAGTAACCTCTATGTAACATGGGGGCTGTCATTCACCATCCAGTCAGTAACCTCTCTGTAACATGGGGGGCTGTCATTCACCATCCAGTCATTCACCATCCAGTCATTCACCATCCAGTCAGTAACCTCTCTGTAACACGGGGGGCTGTCATTCACCATCCAGTCAGTAACCTCTCTGTAACATGGGGGGCTGTCATTCACCATCCAGTCATTCACCATCCAGTCATTCACCATCCAGTCATTCACCATCCAGTCAGTAACCTCTCTGTAACATGGGGGGCTGTCATTCACCATCCAGTCATTCACCATCCAGTCAGTAACCTCTCTGTAACATCGGGGGCTGTCATTCACCATCCAGTCAGTAACCTCTCTGTAACATGGGGGGCTGTCATTCACCATCCAGTCATTCACCATCCAGTCATTCACCATCCAGTCAGTAACCTCTCTGTAACATGGGGGGCTGTCATTCACCATCCAGTCATTCACCATCCAGTCATTCACCATCCAGTCATTCACCATCCAGTCAGTAACCTATCTGTAACATGGGGGCTGTCATTCACCATCCAGTCAGTAACCTCTCTGTAACATGGGGGCTGTCATTCACCATTCAGTCAGTAACCTCTCTGTAACATGGGGGCTGTCATTTACCATCCAGTCAGTAACCTCTCTGTAACATGGGGGCTGTCATTTACCATCCAGTCAGTAACCTCTCTGTAACATGGGGGGCTGTCATTCACCATCCAGTCAGTAACCTCTCTGTAACATGGGGGCTGTCATTCACCATCCAGTCAGTAACCTCTCTGTAACATGGGGGCTGTCATTCACCATCCAGTCAGTAACCATCCAGTCATTCACCATCCAGTCAGTAACCTCTCTGTAACATGGGGGCTGTCATTCACCATCCAGTCAGTAACCTCACTGTAAAATGGGTGCTGTCATTCACCATCCAGTCAGTCACCATCCAGTCAGTAACCTCACTGTAACGTGGGGGCTGTCATTCACCATCCAGTCAGTAACCTCTCTGTAACATGGGGGGCTGTCATTCACCATCCAGTCAGTAACCTCTCTGTAACATGGGGGGCTGTCATTCACCATCCAGTCATTCACCATCCAGTCAGTAACCTCTCTGTAACATGGGGGGCTGTCATTCACCATCCAGTCAGTAACCTCTCTGTAACATGGGGGGCTGTCATTCACCATCCAGTCAGTAACCTCTCTGTAACATGGGGGGCTGTCATTCACCATCCAGTCATTCACTATCCAGTCAGTAACCTCTCTGTAACATGGGGGGCTGTCATTCACCATCCAGTTAGTAACCTCTCTGTAACATGGGGGGGATGTCATTCACCATCCAGTCAGTAACCTCTCTGTAACATGGGGGGCTGCCATTCACCATCCAGTCAGTAACCTCTCTGTAACATGGGTGCTGTCATTCACCATACAGTCATTAAACTCTTTGTAACATGGGGGCTGTCATTCACCATCCATTCAGTAACCTCTCTGTAACATGGGGGGCAGTCATTCACCATCCAGTCAGTAACCTCTCTGTGACATTGGGGGCTCTCATTCACCATCCAGTCAGTAACCTCTCTGTAACATGGGGCTGTCGTTCACCATCCAGTCATTAACCTCTCTGTAACATGGGGGCTGTCATTCACCATCCAGCCAGTAACCTCTCTGTAACATGGGGGCTGTCATTTACCATCCAGTCAGTAACCTCTCTGTAACATGGGGGCTGTCATTCACCATCCAGTCAGTAACCATCCAGTCATTCACCATCAAGTCAGTAACCTCTCTGTAACATGGGGGCTGTCATTCACCATCCAGCCAGTAACCTCTCTGTAACATGGGGGCTGTCATTCACCATCCAGTCATTCACCATCCAGTCAGTAACCTCTCTGTAACATGGGGCTGTCATTCACCATCCAGTCAGTAACCTCTCTGTAACATGGGGGGCTGTCATTCACCATCCAGCCAGTAACCTCTCTGTAACATGGGGGCTGTCATTCACCATCCAGCCAGTAACCTCTCTGTAACATGGGGGCTGTCATTCACCATCCAGTCAGTAACCTCTCTGTAACATGGGGGCTGTCATTCACCATCCAGTCATTCACCATTCAGTCAGTAACCTCTCTGTAACATGGGGGCTGTCATTTACCATCCAGTCAGTAACCTCTCTGTAACATGGGGGCTGTCATTCACCATCCAGTCAGTAACCATCCAGTCATTCACCATCAAGTCAGTAACCTCTCTGTAACATGGGGGCTGTCATTCACCATCCAGCCAGTAACCTCTCTGTAACATGGGGGCTGTCATTCACCATCCAGTCAGTAACCTCTCTGTAACATGGGGGCTGTCATTCACCATCCAGTCATTCACCATCCAGTCAGTAACCTCTCTGTAACATGGGGCTGTCATTCACCATCCAGCTAGTAATCTCTCTGTAACATGGGGGCTGTCATTCACCATCCAGTCAGTAACCTCTCTGTAACATGGGTGCTGTCATTCACCATCCAGTCATTCAACATCCAGTCAGTAACCTCTCTGTAACATGGGGGGCTGTCATTCACCATCCAGTCAGTAACCTCTCTGTAACATGGGGGGCTGTCATTCACCATCCAGTCAGTAACCTCTCTGTAACATGGGGGGCTGTCATTCACCATCCAGTCATTCACCATCCAGTCAGTAACCTCTCTGTAACATGGGGGGCTGTCATTCACCATCCAGTTAGTAACCTCTCTGTAACATGGGGGGGATGTCATTCACCATCCAGTCAGTAACCTCTCTGTAACATGGGGGGCTGCCATTCACCATCCAGTCAGTAACCTCTCTGTAACATGGGTGCTGTCATTCACCATACAGTCATTAAACTCTTTGTAACATGGGGGCTGTCATTCACCATCCATTCAGTAACCTCTCTGTAACATGGGGGGCAGTCATTCACCATCCAGTCAGTAACCTCTCTGTGACATTGGGGGCTCTCATTCACCATCCAGTCAGTAACCTCTCTGTAACATGGGGCTGTCATTCACCATCCAGTCAGTAACCTCTCTGTAACATGGGGGCTGTCATTCACCATCCAGCCAGTAACCTCTCTGTAACATGGGGGCTGTCATTTACCATCCAGTCAGTAACCTCTCTGTAACATGGGGGCTGTCATTCACCATCCAGTCAGTAACCATCCAGTCATTCACCATCAAGTCAGTAACCTCTCTGTAACATGGGGGCTGTCATTCACCATCCAGCCAGTAACCTCTCTGTAACATGGGGGCTGTCATTCACCATCCAGTCATTCACCATCCAGTCAGTAACCTCTCTGTAACATGGGGCTGTCATTCACCATCCAGTCAGTAACCTCTCTGTAACATGGGGGGCTGTCATTCACCATCCAGCCAGTAACCTCTCTGTAACATGGGGGCTGTCATTCACCATCCAGCCAGTAACCTCTCTGTAACATGGGGGCTGTCATTCACCATCCAGTCAGTAACCTCTCTGTAACATGGGGGCTGTCATTCACCATCCAGTCATTCACCATTCAGTCAGTAACCTCTCTGTAACATGGGGGCTGTCATTTACCATCCAGTCAGTAACCTCTCTGTAACATGGGGGCTGTCATTCACCATCCAGTCAGTAACCATCCAGTCATTCACCATCAAGTCAGTAACCTCTCTGTAACATGGGGGCTGTCATTCACCATCCAGCCAGTAACCTCTCTGTAACATGGGGGCTGTCATTCACCATCCAGTCAGTAACCTCTCTGTAACATGGGGGCTGTCATTCACCATCCAGTCATTCACCATCCAGTCAGTAACCTCTCTGTAACATGGGGGCTGTCATTCACCATCCAGCTAGTAATCTCTCTGTAACATGGGGGCTGTCATTCACCATCCAGTCAGTAACCTCTCTGTAACATGGGTGCTGTCATTCACCATCCAGTCATTCAACATCCAGTCAGTAACCTCTCTGTAACATGGGTGCTGTCATTCACCATCCAGTCAGTAACCTCTCTGTAACATCGGGGGCTGTCATTCACCATCCAGTCAGTAACCTCTCTGTAACATGGGGGCTCTCATTCACCATCCAGTCAGAAACCTCTATGTAACATGGGGGCTCTCATTCACCATCCAGTCAGAAACCTCTCTGTAACATGGGGGGCTGTCATTCACCATCCAGTCAGTAACCTCTCTGTAACATGGGTGCTGTCATTCACCATCCAGTCATTCAACATCCAGTCAGTAACCTCTCTGTAACATGGGTGCTGTCATTCACCATCCAGTCAGTAACCTATCTGTAACATGGGGGCTGTCATTCACCATCCAGTCAGTAACCTCTCTGTAAAATGGGGGCTCTCATTCACCATCCAGTCAGTAACCTCTCTGTAACATGGGGGCTGTCATTCACCATTCAGTCAGTAACTTCTCTGTAACATGGGGGCTGTCATTTACCATCCAGTCAGTAACCTCTCTGTAACATGGGGGCTGTCATTCACCATCCAGTCAGTAACCATCCAGTCATTCACCATCAAGTCAGTAACCTCTCTGTAACATGGGGGCTGTCATTCACCATCCAGCCAGTAACCTCTCTGTAACATGGGGGCTGTCATTCACCATCCAGTCATTCACCATCCAGTCAGTAACCTCTCTGTAACATGGGGCTGTCATTCACCATCCAGTCAGTAACCTCTCTGTAACATGGGGGGCTGTCATTCACCATCCAGCCAGTAACCTCTCTGTAACATGGGGGCTGTCATTCACCATCCAGCCAGTAACCTCTCTGTAACATGGGGGCTGTCATTCACCATCCAGTCAGTAACCTCTCTGTAACATGGGGGCTGTCATTCACCATCCAGTCATTCACCATCCAGTCAGTAACCTCTCTGTAACATGGGGCTGTCATTCACCATCCAGTCAGTAACCTCTCTGTAACATGGGGGGCTGTCATTCACCATCCAGCCAGTAACCTCTCTGTAACATGGGGGCTGTCATTCACCATCCAGCCAGTAACCTCTCTGTAACATGGGGGCTGTCATTCACCATCCAGTCAGTAACCTCTCTGTAACATGGGGGCTGTCATTCACCATCCAGTCAGTAACCTCTCTGTAACATGGGGGCTGTCATTCACCATCCAGTCAGTATTCTCTCTGTAACATGGGGGCTGTCATTCACCATCCAGTCAGTAACCACTCTGTAACATGGGGGCTGTCATTCACCATCCAGTCATTCACCATCCAGTCAGTAACCTATCTGTAACATGGGGGGCTGTCATTCACCATCCAGTTAGTAACCTCTCTGTAACATGGGGGGCTGTCATTCACCATCCAGTCAGTAACCACTCTGTAACATGGGGGCTGTCATTCACCATCCAGTCATTCACCATCCAGTCAGTAACCTCTCTGTAACATGGGGGGCTGTCATTCACCATCCAGTCAGTAACCTCTCTGTAACATGGGGGCTGTCATTCACCATCCAATCATTCACCATCCAGTCAGTAACCTATCTGTAACATGGGGGCTGTCATTCACCATCCAGTCAGTAACCTCTCTGTAACATTCACCATCCAGTCAGTAACCTCTCTGTAACATGGGGGACAGTCATTCACCATCCAGTCAGTAACCTCTCTGTGACATGGGGGGCTGTCATTCACCATCCAGTCAGTAACCTCTCTGTAACATGGGGGCTGTCATTCACCATCCAGTCAGTAACCTCTCTGTAACATGGGGGGCTGTCATTCACCATCCAGTCAGTAACCTCTCTGTAACATGGGGGCTGTCATTCACCATCCAGTCATTCACCATCCAGTCAGTAACCTATCTGTAACATGGGGGGCTGTCATTCACCATCCAGTTAGTAACCTCTCTGTAACATGGGGGGGCTGTCATTCACCATCCAGTCAGTAACCACTCTGTAACATGGGGGGCTGCCATTCACCATCCAGTCAGTAACCTCTCTGTAACATGGGGGCTGTCATTCACCATACAGTCATTAAACTCTCTGTAACATGGGGGCTGTCATTCACCATCCATTCAGTAACCTCTCTGTAACATGGGGGGCAGTCATTCACCATCCAGTCAGTAACCTCTCTGTGACATGGGGGGCTGTCATTCACCATCCAGTCAGTAACCTCTCTGTAACACGGGGGCTGTCATTCACCATCCAGTCAGTAACCTCTCTGTAACATGGGGGCTGTCATTCACCATCCAGTCATTCACCATCCAGTCAGTAACCTCTCTGTAACATGGGGGGCTGTCATTCACCATCCAGTCATTCACCATCCAGTCAGTAACCTATCTGTAACATGGGGGCTGTCATTCACCATCCAGTCAGTAACCTCTCTGTAACATTCACCATCCAGTCAGTAACCTCTCTGTAACATGAGGGCTGTCATTCACCATCCAGTCAGTAACCGCTCTGTAACATGGGGGGCAGTCATTCACCATCCAGTCAGTAACCTCTCTGTGACATGGGGGGCTGTCATTCACCATCCAGTCAGTAACCTCTCTGTAACATGGGGGCTGTCATTCACCATCCAGTCAGTAACCTCTCTGTAAAATGGGGGCTGTCATTCACCATCCAGTCAGTAACCATCCAGTCATTCACCATCCAGTCAGTAACCTCTCTGTAACATGGGGGCTGTCATTCACCATCCAGTCAGTAACCTCTGTGTAAAATGGGTGCTGTCATTCACCATCCAGTCAGTCACCATCCAGTCAGTAACCTCACTGTAACGTGGGGGCTGCCATTCACCATCCAGTCAGTAACCTCTCTGTAACATGGGGGGCTGTCATTCACCATCCAGTCAGTAACCTCTCTGTAACATGGGGGGCTGTCATTCACCATCCAGTCATTCACCATCCAGTCAGTAACCTCTCTGTAACATGGGGGGCTGTCATTCACCATCCAGTCAGTAACCTCTCTGTAACATGGGGGGCTGTCATTCACCATCCAGTCAGTAACCTCTCTGTAACATGGGGGGCTGTCATTCACCATCCAGTCAGTAACCTCTCTGTAACATGGGTGCTGTCATTCACCATACAGTCATTAAACTCTCTGTAACATGGGGGCTGTCATTCACCATCCAGTCAGTAACTCTCTGTAACATGGGGGCTGTCATTCACCATCCATTCAGTAACCTCTCTGTAACATGGGGGGCAGTCATTCACCATCCAGTCAGTAACCTCTCTGTGACATTGGGGGCTCTCATTCACCATCCAGTCAGTAACCTCTCTGTAACATGGGGGCTGTCATTCACCATCCAGTCAGTAACCTCTCTGTAACATGGGGGCTGTCATTCACCATCCAGCCAGTAACCTCTCTGTAACATGGGGGCTGTCATTGACCATCCAGTCATTCACCATCCAGTCAGTAACCTCTCTGTAACATGGGGGGCTGTCATTCACCATCCAGTCAGTAACCTCTCTGTAACATGGGGGCTGTCATGCACCATCCAGTCATTCACCATCCAGTCAGTAACCTATATGTAACATGGGGGCTGTCATTGACCATCCAGTCATTCACCATCCAGTCAGTAACCTCTCTGTAACATGGGGGCTGTCATGCACCATCCAGACATTCACCATCCAGTCAGTAACCTATCTGTAACATGGGGGCTGTCATTCACCATCCAGTCAGTAATCTCTCTGTAACATTCACCATCCAGTCATTCACCATCCAGTCAGTAACCTATCTGTAACATGGGTGCTGTCATTCACCATCCAGTCATTCAACATCCAGTCAGTAACCTCTCTGTAACATGGGTGCTGTCATTCACCATCCAGTCATTCACCATCCAGTCAGTAACCTCTCTGTAACATGGGGGGCTGTCATTCACCATCCAGTTAGTAACCTCTCTGTAACATGGGGGGCTGTCATTCACCATCCAGTCAGTAACCTCTCTGTAACATGGGGGGCTGCCATTCACCATCCAGTCAGTAACCTCTCTGTAACATGGGTGCTGTCATTCACCATACAGTCATTAAACTCTCTGTAACATGGGGGCTGTCATTCACCATCCAGTCAGTAACTCTCTGTAACATGGGGGCTGTCATTCACCATCCATTCAGTAACCTCTCTGTAACATGGGGGGCAGTCATTCACCATCCAGTCAGTAACCTCTCTGTGACATTGGGGGCTCTCATTCACCATCCAGTCAGTAACCTCTCTGTAACATGGGGGCTGTCATTCACCATCCAGTCAGTAACCTCTCTGTAACATGGGGGCTGTCATTCACCATTCAGTCAGTAACCTCTCTGTAACATGGGGGCTGTCTTGCACCATCCAGTCATTCACCATCCAGTCAGTAACCTATCTGTAACATGGGGGCTGTCTTGCACCATCCAGTCATTCACCATCCAGTCAGTAACCTCTCTGTAACATTCACCATCCAGTCAGTATCCTCTCTGTAACATGGGGGCTGTCATTCACCATCCAGTCAGTAACCTCTCTGTAACATGGGGGGCTGTCATTCACCATCCAGTCAGTAACCTCTCTGTAACATGGGAGCTGTCATTCACCATCCAGTCAGTAACCTCTCTGTAACATGGGGGGCTGTCATTCACCATCCAGTCAGTAACCATCCAGTCATTCACCATCCAGTCAGTAATCTCTCTGTAACATGGGGGGCTGTCATTCACCATCCAGTCAGTAACCTCTCTGTAACATGGGGGGCTGTCATTCACCATCCAGTCAGTAACCTCTCTGTAACATGGGGGGCTGTCATTCACCATCCAGTCAGTAACCTCTCTGTAACATGGGGGGCTGTCATTCACCATCCAGCCAGTAACCTCTCTGTAACATGGGGGCTGTCATTCACCATCCAGTCAGTAACCTCTATGTAACATGGGGGCTCTCATTCACCATCCAGTCAGAAACCTCTCTGTAACATGGGGGGCTGTCATTCACCATCCAGTCAGTAACCTCTCTGTAACATGGGTGCTGTCATTCACCATACAGTCATTAAACTCTCTGTAACATGGGGGCTGTCATTCACCATCCAGTCAGTAACTCTCTGTAACATGGGGGCTGTCATTCACCATCCATTCAGTAACCTCTCTGTAACATGGGGGCTGTCATTCACCATCCAGTCAGTAACCTCTCTGTAACATGGGGGGCTGTCATTCACCATCCAGTCAGTAACCATCCAGTCATTCACCATCCAGTCAGTAATCTCTCTGTAACATGGGGGGCTGTCATTCACCATCCAGTCAGTAACCTCTCTGTAACATGGGGGGCTGTCATTCACCATCCAGCCAGTAACCTCTCTGTAACATGGGGGCTGTCATTCACCATCCAGTCAGTAACCTCTATGTAACATGGAGGCTCTCATTCACCATCCAGTCAGAAACCTCTCTGTAACATGGGGTTCTGTCATTCACCATCCAGTCAGTAACCTCTCTGTAACATGGGTGCTGTCATTCACCATACAGTCATTAAACTCTCTGTAACATGGGGGCTGTCATTCACCATCCAGTCAGTAACTCTCTGTAACATGGGGGGCTGTCATTCACCATCCAGTCAGTAACCTCTCTGTAACATTCACCATCCGGTCAGTAACCTCTCTGTAACATGGGGGGCTGTCATTCACCATCCAGTCAGTAACCTCTCTGTAACATGGGGGCTGTCATTCACCATCCAGTCAGTAACCTCTCTGTAACATTCACCATCCGGTCAGTAACCTCTCTGTAACATGGGGGGCAGTCATTCACCATCCAGTCAGTAACCTCTCTGTAACACGGGGGCTGTCATTCACCATCCAGTCAGTAACCTCTCTGTAACATGGGGGGCTGTCATTCACCATCCAGTCAGTAACCATCCAGTCATTCACCATCCAGTCAGTAATCTCTCTGTAACATGGGGGGCTGTCATTCACCATCCAGTCAGTAACCTCTCTGTAACATGGGGGGCTGTCATTCACCATCCAATCAGTAACCTCTCTGTAACATGGGGGGCTGTCATTCACCATCCAGTCAGTAACCTCTCTGTAACATGGGGGGCTGTCATTCACCATCCAGTCAGTAACCTCTCTGTAACATGGGGGCTGTCATTCACCATCCAGCCAGTAACCTCTCTGTAACATGGGGGGCTGTCATTCACCATCCAGCCAGTAACCTCTCTGTAACATGGGGGCTGTCATTCACCATCCAGTCAGTAACCTCTATGTAACATGGGGGCTCTCATTCACCATCCAGTCAGAAACCTCTCTGTAACATGGGGGGCTGTCATTCACCATCCAGTCAGTAACCTCTCTGTAACATGGGTGCTGTCATTCACCATACAGTCATTAAACTCTCTGTAACATGGGGGCTGTCATTCACCATCCAGTCAGTAACTCTCTGTAACATGGGGGCTGTCATTCACCATCCATTCAGTAACCTCTCTGTAACATGGGGGCTGTCATTCACCATCCAGTCAGTAACCTCTCTGTAACATGGGGGGCTGTCATTCACCATCCAGTCAGTAACCATCCAGTCATTCACCATCCAGTCAGTAATCTCTCTGTAACATGGGGGGCTGTCATTCACCATCCAGTCAGTAACCTCTCTGTAACATGGGGGGCTGTCATTCACCATCCAGCCAGTAACCTCTCTGTAACATGGGGGCTGTCATTCACCATCCAGTCAGTAACCTCTATGTAACATGGAGGCTCTCATTCACCATCCAGTCAGAAACCTCTCTGTAACATGGGGTTCTGTCATTCACCATCCGGTCAGTAACCTCTCTGTAACATGGGGGGCTGTCATTCACCATCCAGTCAGTAACCTCTCTGTAACATGGGGGCTGTCATTCACCATCCAGTCAGTAACCTCTCTGTAACATTCACCATCCGGTCAGTAACCTCTCTGTAACATGGGGGGCAGTCATTCACCATCCAGTCAGTAACCTCTCTGTAACACGGGGGCTGTCATTCACCATCCAGTCAGTAACCTCTCTGTAACATGGGGGGCTGTCATTCACCATCCAGTCAGTAACCATCCAGTCATTCACCATCCAGTCAGTAATCTCTCTGTAACATGGGGGGCTGTCATTCACCATCCAGTCAGTAACCTCTCTTTAACATGGGGGGCTGTCATTCACCATCCAGTCAGTAACCTCTCTGTAACATGGGGGGCTGTCATTCACCATCCAGTCAGTAACCTCTCTGTAACATGGGGGGCTGTCATTCACCATCCAGTCAGTAACCTCTCTGTAACATGGGGGCTGTCATTCACCATCCAGCCAGTAACCTCTCTGTAACATGGGGGCTGTCATTCACCATCCAGTCAGTAACCTCTATGTAACATGGAGGCTCTCATTCACCATCCAGTCAGAAACCTCTCTGTAACATGGGGGGCTGTCATTCACCATCCAGTCAGTAACCTCTCTGTAACATGGGTGCTGTCATTCACCATCCAGTCATTCAACATCCAGTCAGTAACCTCTCTGTAACATGGGTGCTGTCATTCACCATCCAGTCAGTAACCTCTCTGTAACATGGGTGCTGACATTCACCATCCAGTCATTCACCATCCAGTCAGTAACCTCTCTGTAACATGGGGGCTGTCATTCACCATCCAGTCATTCACCATCCAGTCAGTAACCTCTCTGTAACATGGGTGCTGTCATTCACCATCCAGTCAGTAACCTCTCTGTAACATGGGTGCTGTCATTCACCATACAGTCATTGAACTCTCTGTAACATGGGGGCTGTCATTCACCATCCAGTCAGTAACTCTCTGTAACATGGGGGCTGTCATTCACCATCCATTCAGTAACCTCTCTGTAACATGGGGGGCAGTCATTCACCATCCAGTCAGTAACCTCTCTGTAACATGGGGGGCTGTCATTCACCATCCAGTCAGTAACCTCTCTGTAACATGGGGGGCTGTCATTCACCATCCAGTCAGTAACCTCTCTGTAACATGGGGGCTGTCATTCACCATCCAGTCAGTAACCTCTCTGTAACATGGGGGGCTGTCATTCACCATCCAGTCAGTAACCATCCAGTCATTCACCATCCAGTCAGTAATCTCTCTGTAACATGGGGGGCTGTCATTCACCATCCAGTCAGTAACCTCTCTGTAACATGGGGGGCTGTCATTCACCATCCAGTCAGTAACCTCTCTGTAACATGGGGGGCTGTCATTCACCATCCAGTCAGTAACCTCTCTGTAACATGGGGGGCTGTCATTCACCATCCAGTCAGTAACCTCTCTGTAACATGGGGGCTGTCATTGACCATCCAGCCAGTAACCTCTCTGTAACATGGGGGCTGTCATTCACCATCCAGTCAGTAACCGCTATGTAACATGGGGGCTCTCATTCACCATCCAGTCAGAAACCTCTCTGTAACATGGGGGGCTGTCATTCACCATCCAGTCAGTAACCTCTCTGTAACATGGGTGCTGTCATTCACCATCCAGTCATTCAACATCCAGTCAGTAACCTCTCTGTAACATGGGTGCTGTCATTCACCATCCAGTCATTCACCATCCAGTCAGTAACCTCTCTGTAACATGGGGGCTGTCATTCACCATCCAGTCATTCACCATCCAGTCAGTAACCTCTCTGTAACATGGGTGCTGTCATTCACCATCCAGTCATTCACCATCCAGTCAGTAACCTCTCTGTAACATGGGGGCTGTCATTCACCATCCAGTCAGTAACCTCTCTGTAACATGGGGGCTGTCATTCACCATCCAGTCATTCACCATCCAGTCAGAAACCTCTCTGTAACATGGGTGCCGTCATTCACCATCCAGTCATTCACCATCCAGTCAGTAACCTCTCTGTAACATGGGTGCTGTCATTCACCATCCAGTCAGTCACCATCCAGTCAGTAACCTCTCTGTAACATGGGTGCTGTCATTCACCATCCAGTCAGTAACCTCTCTGTAACATGGGGGGCTGTCATTCACCATCCAGTCAGTAACCTCTCTGTAACATGGGGGGGCTGTCATTCACCATCCAGTCAGTAACCTCTCTTTAACATGGGGGCTGTCATTCACCATCCAGTCAGTAACCTCTCTGTAACATGGGGGCTGTCATTCACCATCCAGTCAGTAACCTCTCTGTAACATTGGGGGCTGTCATTCACCATCCAGTCAGTAACCTCTCTGTAACATGGGGGCTGTCATTCACCATCCAGTCATTCACCACCCAGTCAGTAATCTCTCTGTAACATGGGGGCTGTCATTCACCATCCAGTCATTCACCATCCAGTCAGTAATCTCTCTGTAACATGGGGGGCTGTCATTCACCATCCAGTCATTCACCACCCAGTCAGTAATCTCTCTGTAACATGGGGGCTGTCATTCACCATCCAGCCATTCACCACCCAGTCAGTAATCTCTCTGTAACATGGGGGCTGTCATTGACCATCCAGCCAGTAACCTCTCTGTAACATGGGGGCTGTCATTCACCATCCAGTCAGTAACCGCTATGTAACATGGGGGCTCTCATTCACCATCCAGTCAGAAACCTCTCTGTAACATGGGGGGCTGTCATTCACCATCCAGTCAGTAACCTCTCTGTAACATGGGTGCTGTCATTCACCATCCAGTCATTCAACATCCAGTCAGTAACCTCTCTGTAACATGGGTGCTGTCATTCACCATCCAGTCATTCACCATCCAGTCAGTAACCTCTCTGTAACATGGGGGCTGTCATTCACCATCCAGTCATTCACCATCCAGTCAGTAGCCTCTCTGTAACATGGGTGCTGTCATTCACCATCCAGTCATTCACCATCCAGTCAGTAACCTCTCTGTAACATGGGGGCTGTCATTCACCATCCAGTCAGTAACCTCTCTGTAACATGGGGGCTGTCATTCACCATCCAGTCATTCACCATCCAGTCAGAAACCTCTCTGTAACATGGGTGCTGTCATTCACCATCCAGTCATTCACCATCCAGTCAGTAACCTCTCTGTAACATGGGTGCTGTCATTCACCATCCAGTCAGTCACCATCCAGTCAGTAACCTCTCTGTAACATGGGTGCTGTCATTCACCATCCAGTCAGTAACCTCTCTGTAACATGGGGGGCTGTCATTCACCATCCAGTCAGTAACCTCTCTGTAACATGGGGGGGCTGTCATTCACCATCCAGTCAGTAACCTCTCTTTAACATGGGGGCTGTCATTCACCATCCAGTCAGTAACCTCTCTGTAACATGGGGGCTGTCATTCACCATCCAGTCAGTAACCTCTCTGTAACATTGGGGGCTGTCATTCACCATCCAGTCAGTAACCTCTCTGTAACATGGGGGCTGTCATTCACCATCCAGTCATTCACCACCCAGTCAGTAATCTCTCTGTAACATGGGGGCTGTCATTCACCATCCAGTCATTCACCATCCAGTCAGTAATCTCTCTGTAACATGGGGGGCTGTCATTCACCATCCAGTCATTCACCACCCAGTCAGTAATCTCTCTGTAACATGGGGGCTGTCATTCACCATCCAGCCATTCACCACCCAGTCAGTAATCTCTCTGTAACATGGGGGCTGTCATTCACCATCCAGTCAGTAACCGCTCTGTAACATGGGGGCTGTCATTCACCATCCAGTCATTCACCATCCAGTCATTCACCACCCAGTCAGTAATCTCTCTGTAACATGGGGGCTGTCATTCACCATCCAGTCAGTAACCTCTCTGTAACATGGGGGGCTGTCATTCACCATCCAGTCAGTAACCTCTCTGTAACATGGGGGCTGTCATTCACCATCCAGTCGTTCACCATCCAGTCAGTAATCTCTCTGTAACATGGGGGCTGTCATTTACCATCCAGTCATTCACCATCCAGTCAGTAACCTCTCTGTAACATGGGGGCTGTCATTCACCATCCAGTCAGTAATCTCTCTGTAACATGGGGGCTGTCATTCACCATCCAGTCATTCACCATCCAGTCAGTAATCTCTCTGTAACATGGGGGGCTGTCATTCACCATCCAGTCATTCACCATCCAGTCAGTAATCTCTCTGTAACATGGGGGCTGTCATTCACCATCCAGTCATTCACCATCCAGTCAGTAATCTCTCTGTAACATGGGGGGCTGTCATTCACCATCCAGTCATTCACCACCCAGTCAGTAATCTCTCTGTAACATGGGGGCTGTCATTCACCATCCAGTCATTCACCACCCAGTCAGTAATCTCTCTGTAACATGGGGGCTGTCATTCACCATCCAGTCAGTAACCGCTCTGTAACATGGGGGCTGTCATTCACCATCCAGTCATTCACCATCCAGTCATTCACCACCCAGTCAGTAATGGAGTCAGTCTCTCTGTAACATGGGGGCTGTCATTCTCCATCCAGTCAGTAACCTCTCTGTAACATGGGGGGCTGTCATTCACCATCCAGTCAGTAACCTCTCTGTAACATGGGGGCTGTCATTCACCATCCAGTCGTTCACCATCCAGTCAGTAATCTCTCTGTAACATGGGGGCTGTCATTTACCATCCAGTCATTCACCATCCAGTCAGTGACCTCTCTGTAACATGGGGGCTGTCATTCACCATCCAGTCAGTAACCAGTCTCTGTAACATGGGGGCTGTCATTCACCATCCAGTCAGTAACCTCTCTGTAACATGGGGGCTGTCATTCACCATCCAGTCATTCACCATCCAGTCAGTAACCTCTCTTTAACATGGGGGCTGTCATTCACCATCCAGTCAGTAACCTCTCTGTAACATGGGGGCTGTCATTCACCATCCAGTCAGTAACCTCTCTGTAACATTGGGGGCTGTCATTCACCATCCAGTCAGTAACCTCTCTGTAACATGGGGGGCTGTCATTCACCATCTAGTCAGTAATCTCTCTGTAACATGGGGGGCTGTCATTCACCATCCAGGTAGTAACCATCCAGTCATTCACCATCCAGTCAGTAATCTCTCTGTAACATGGGGGCTGTCATTCACCATCCAGTCAGTAACCTCTCTGTAACATGGGGGCTGTCATTCACCATCCAGTCATTCACCATCCAGTCAGTAACCTCTCTTTAACATGGGGGCTGTCATTCACCATCCAGTCAGTAACCTCTCTGTAACATGGGGGCTGTCATTCACCATCCAGTCAGTAACCTCTCTGTAACATGGGGGCTGTCATTCACCATCCAGTCGTTCACCATCCAGTCAGTAATCTCTCTGTAACATGGGGGCTGTCATTTACCATCCAGTCATTCACCATCCAGTCAGTAACCTCTCTGTAACATGGGGCTGTCATTCACCATCCAGTCAGTAATCTCTCTGTAACATGGGGGCTGTCATTCACCATCCAGTCATTCCACCATCCAGTCAGTAATCTCTCTGTAACATGGGGGGCTGTCATTCACCATCCAGTCATTCACCACCCAGTCAGTAATCTCTCTGTAACATGGGGGCTGTCATTCACCATCCAGTCATTCACCATCCAGTCAGTAATCTCTCTGTAACATGGGGGGCTGTCATTCACCATCCAGTCATTCACCATCCAGTCAGTAATCTCTCTGTAACATGGGGGGCTGTCATTCACCATCCAGTCATTCACCACCCAGTCAGTAATCTCTCTGTAACATGGGGGCTGTCATTCACCATCCAGTCATTCACCACCCAGTCAGTAATCTCTCTGTAACATGGGGCTGTCATTCACCATCCAGTCAGTAACCGCTCTGTAACATGGGGGCTGTCATTCACCATCCAGTCATTCACCATCCAGTCATTCACCACCCAGTCAGTAATCTCTCTGTAACATGGGGGCTGTCATTCACCATCCAGTCAGTAACCTCTCTGTAACATGGGGGGCTGTCATTCACCATCCAGTCAGTAACCTCTCTGTAACATGGGGGCTGTCATTCACCATCCAGTCGTTCACCATCCAGTCAGTAATCTCTCTGTAACATGGGGGCTGTCATTTACCATCCAGTCATTCACCATCCAGTCAGTGACCTCTCTGTAACATGGGGGCTGTCATTCACCATCCAGTCAGTAACCGCTCTGTAACATGGGGGCTGTCATTCACCATCCAGTCAGTAACCTCTCTGTAACATGGGGGCTGTCATTCACCATCCAGTCATTCACCATCCAGTCAGTAACCTCTCTTTAACATGGGGGCTGTCATTCACCATCCAGTCAGTAACCTCTCTGTAACATGGGGGCTGTCATTCACCATCCAGTCATTCACCATCCAGTCAGTAACCTCTCTTTAACATGGGGGCTGTCATTCACCATCCAGTCAGTAACCTCTCTGTAACATGGGGGCTGTCATTCACCATCCAGTCAGTAACCTCTCTGTAACATTGGGGGCTGTCATTCACCATCCAGTCAGTAACCTCTCTGTAACATGGGGGGCTGTCATTCACCATCTAGTCAGTAATCTCTCTGTAACATGGGGGGCTGTCATTCACCATCCAGGTAGTAACCATCCAGTCATTCACCATCCAGTCAGTAATCTCTCTGTAACATGGGGGCTGTCATTCACCATCCAGTCAGTAACCTCTCTGTAACATGGGGGCTGTCATTCACCATCCAGTCATTCACCATCCAGTCAGTAACCTCTCTTTAACATGGGGGCTGTCATTCACCATCCAGTCAGTAACCTCTCTGTAACATGGGGGCTGTCATTCACCATCCAGTCAGTAACCTCTCTGTAACATGGGGGCTGTCATTCACCATCCAGTCGTTCACCATCCAGTCAGTAATCTCTCTGTAACATGGGGGCTGTCATTTACCATCCAGTCATTCACCATCCAGTCAGTAACCTCTCTGTAACATGGGGGCTGTCATTCACCATCCAGTCAGTAATCTCTCTGTAACATGGGGGCTGTCATTCACCATCCAGTCATTCACCATCCAGTCAGTAATCTCTCTGTAACATGGGGGGCTGTTATTCACCATCCAGTCATTCACCACCCAGTCAGTAATCTCTCTGTAACATGGGGGCTGTCATTCACCATCCAGTCATTCACCACCCAGTCAGTAATCTCTCTGTAACATGGGGGCTGTCATTCACCATCCAGTCAGTAACCTCTCTGTAACATGGGGGGCTGTCATTCACCATCCAGTCAGTAACCTCTCTGTAACATGGGGGCTGTCATTCACCATCCAGTCGTTCACCATCCAGTCAGTAATCTCTCTGTAACATGGGGGCTGTCATTTACCATCCAGTCATTCACCATCCAGTCAGTAACCTCTCTGTAACATGGGGGCTGTCATTCACCATCCAGTCAGTAATCTCTCTGTAACATGGGGGCTGTCATTCACCATCCAGTCATTCACCATCCAGTCAGTAATCTCTCTGTAACATGGGGGGCTGTCATTCACCATCCAGTCATTCACCACCCAGTCAGTAATCTCTCTGTAACATGGGGGCTGTCATTCACCATCCAGTCATTCACCACCCAGTCAGTAATCTCTCTGTAACATGGGGGCTGTCATTCACCATCCAGTCAGTAACCTCTCTGTAACATGGGGGCTGTCATTCACCATCCAGTCATTCACCATCCAGTCAGTAATCTCTCTGTAACATGGGGGGCTGTCATTCACCATCCAGTCATTCACCACCCAGTCAGTAATCTCTCTGTAACATGGGGGCTGTCATTCACCATCCAGTCATTCACCATCCAGTCAGTAACCTCTCTGTAACATTGGGGGCTGTCATTCACCATCCAGTCAGTAACCTCTCTGTAACATGGGGGGCTGTCATTCACCATCTAGTCAGTAATCTCTCTGTAACATGGGGGGCTGTCATTCACCATCCAGGTAGTAACCATCCAGTCATTCACCATCCAGTCAGTAATCCCTCTGTAACATGGGGGCTGTCATTCACCATCCAGTCAGTGACCTCTCTGTAACATGGGGGCTGTCATTCACCATCCAGTCATTCACCATCCAGCCAGTAACCTCTCTTTAACATGGGGGCTGTCATTCACCATCCAGTCAGTAACCTCTCTGTAACATGGGGGCTGTCATTCACCATCCAGTCAGTAACCTCTCTGTAACATGGGGGCTGTCATTCACCATCCAGTCGTTCACCATCCAGTCAGTAATCTCTCTGTAACATGGGGGCTGTCATTTACCATCCAGTCATTCACCATCCAGTCAGTAACCTCTCTGTAACATGGGGGCTGTCATTCACCATCCAGTCAGTAATCTCTCTGTAACATGGGGGCTGTCATTCACCATCCAGTCATTCACCATCCAGTCAGTAATCTCTCTGTAACATGGGGGGCTGTTATTCACCATCCAGTCATTCACCACCCAGTCAGTAATCTCTCTGTAACATGGGGGCTGTCATTCACCATCCAGTCATTCACCACCCAGTCAGTAATCTCTCTGTAACATGGGGGCTGTCATTCACCATCCAGTCAGTAACCTCTCTGTAACATGGGGGGCTGTCATTCACCATCCAGTCAGTAACCTCTCTGTAACATGGGGGCTGTCATTCACCATCCAGTCGTTCACCATCCAGTCAGTAATCTCTCTGTAACATGGGGGCTGTCATTTACCATCCAGTCATTCACCATCCAGTCAGTAACCTCTCTGTAACATGGGGGCTGTCATTCACCATCCAGTCAGTAATCTCTCTGTAACATGGGGGCTGTCATTCACCATCCAGTCATTCACCATCCAGTCAGTAATCTCTCTGTAACATGGGGGGCTGTCATTCACCATCCAGTCATTCACCACCCAGTCAGTAATCTCTCTGTAACATGGGGGCTGTCATTCACCATCCAGTCATTCACCACCCAGTCAGTAATCTCTCTGTAACATGGGGCTGTCATTCACCATCCAGTCAGTAACCTCTCTGTAACATGGGGGCTGTCATTCACCATCCAGTCGTTCACCATCCAGTCAGTAATCTCTCTGTAACATGGGGGCTGTCATTTACCATCCAGTCATTCACCATCCAGTCAGTAACCTCAGTCTTTAACATGGGGGCTGTCATTCACCATCCAGTCAGTAACCTCTCTGTAACATGGGGGCTGTCATTCACCATCCAGTCAGTAACCTCTCTGTAACATGGGGGCTGTCATTCACCATCCAGTCGTTCACCATCCAGTCAGTAATCTCTCTGTAACATGGGGGCTGTCATTTACCATCCAGTCATTCACCATCCAGTCAGTAACCTCTCTGTAACATGGGGGCTGTCATTCACCATCCAGTCAGTAATCTCTCTGTAACATGGGGGCTGTCATTCACCATCCAGTCATTCACCATCCAGTCAGTAATCTCTCTGTAACATGGGGGGCTGTCATTCACCATCCAGTCATTCACCACCCAGTCAGTAATCTCTCTGTAACATGGGGGCTGTCATTCACCATCCGTCATTCACCATCCAGTCAGTAATCTCTCTGTAACATGGGGGCTGTCATTCACCATCCAGTCAGTAACCTCTCTGTAACATGGGGGCTGTCATTCACCATCCAGTCAGTAACCTCTCTGTAACATGGGGGCTGTCATTCACCATCCAGTCAGTTCACCATCCAGTCAGTAATCTCTCTGTAACATGGGGGCTGTCATTTCCACCATCCAGTCATTCACCATCCAGTCAGTAACCTCTGTAACATGGGGGCTGTCATTCACCATCCAGTCAGTAATCTCTCTGTAACATGGGGGCTGTCATTCACCATCCAGTCATTCACCATCCAGTCAGTAATCTCTCTGTAACATGGGGGCTGTCATTCACCATCCAGTCATTCAACATGGGGGCTGTCATTCACCATCCAGTCAGTAAGTAATCTCTCTGTAACATGGGGGCTGTCATTCACCATCCAGTCATTCACCACCCAGTCAGTAATCTCTCTGTAACATGGGGGCTGTCATTCACCATCCAGTCAGTAACCTCTCTGTAACATGGGGGGCTGTCATTCACCATCCAGTCAGTAACCTCTCTGTAACATGGGGGCTGTCATTCACCATCCAGTCGTTCACCATCCAGTCAGTAATCTCTCTGTAACATGGGGGCTGTCATTTACCATCCAGTCATTCACCATCCAGTCATTCACCACCCAGTCAGTAATCTCTCTGTAACATGGGGGCTGTCATTCACCATCCAGTCAGTAACCTCTCTGTAACATGGGGGGCTGTCATTCACCATCCAGTCAGTAACCTCTCTGTAACATGGGGGCTGTCATTCACCATCCAGTCGTTCACCATCCAGTCAGTAATCTCTCTGTAACATGGGGGCTGTCATTTACCATCCAGTCATTCACCATCCAGTCAGTGACCTCTCTGTAACATGGGGGCTGTCATTCACCATCCAGTCAGTAACCGCTCTGTAACATGGGGGCTGTCATTCACCATCCAGTCAGTAACCTCTCTGTAACATGGGGGCTGTCATTCACCATCCCTCTGTATCCAGTCATTCACCATCCAGTCAGTAACCTCTCTTTAACATGGGGGCTGTCATTCACCATCCAGTCAGTAACCTCTCTGTAACATGGGGGCTGTCATTCACCATCCAGTCATTCACCATCCAGTCAGTAACCTCTCTTTAACATGGGGCTGTCATTCACCATCCAGTCAGTAACCTCTCTGTAACATGGGGGCTGTCATTCACCATCCAGTCAGTAACCTCTCTGTAACATTGGGGGCTGTCATTCACCATCCAGTCAGTAACCTCTCTGTAACATGGGGGGCTGTCATTCACCATCTAGTCAGTAATCTCTCTGTAACATGGGGGGCTGTCATTCACCATCCAGGTAGTAACCATCCAGTCATTCACCATCCAGTCAGTAATCTCTCTGTAACATGGGGGCTGTCATTCACCATCCAGTCAGTAACCTCTCTGTAACATGGGGGCTGTCATTCACCATCCAGTCATTCACCATCCAGTCAGTAACCTCTCTTTAACATGGGGGCTGTCATTCACCATCCAGTCAGTAACCGCTCTGTAACATGGGGGCTGTCATTCACCATCCAGTCAGTAACCTCTCTGTAACATGGGGGCTGTCATTCACCATCCAGTCATTCACCATCCAGTCAGTAACCTCTCTTTAACATGGGGGCTGTCATTCACCATCCAGTCAGTAACCTCTCTTTAACATGGGGGCTGTCATTCACCATCCAGTCAGTAACCTCTCTGTAACATGGGGGCTGTCATTCACCATCCAGTCATTCACCATCCAGTCAGTAACCTCTCTTTAACATGGGGGCTGTCATTCACCATCCAGTCAGTAACCTCTCTGTAACATGGGGGCTGTCATTCACCATCCAGTCAGTAACCTCTCTGTAACATTGGGGGCTGTCATTCACCATCCAGTCAGTAACCTCTCTGTAACATGGGGGCTGTCATTCACCATCCAGTCAGTAACCTCTCTGTAACATGGGGGGGGCTGTCATTCACCATCCAGTAACAGTCAGTCACTCACCATCCAGTCAGTAATCTCTCTGTAACATGGGGGCTGTCATTCACCATCCAGTCAGTAACCTCTCTGTAACATGGGGGGCTGTCATTCACCATCCAGTCAGTAACCTCTCTGTAACATGGGGGCTGTCATTCACCATCCAGTCAGTAACCTCTCTGTAACATGGGGGGCTGTCATTCACCATCCAGTCAGTAACCATCCAGTCATTCACCATCCAGTCAGTAATCTCTCTGTAACATGGGGGCTGTCATTCACCATCCAGTCATTCACCACCCAGTCAGTAATCTCTCTGTAACATGGGGGCTGTCATTCACCATCCAGTCAGTAACCTCTCTGTAACATGGGGGCTGTCATTCACCATCCAGTCAGTAACCTCTCTGTAACATGGGGGCTGTCATTCACCATCCAGTCTGTTCACCATCCAGTCAGTAATCTCTCTGTAACATGGGGGCTGTCATTTACCATCCAGTCATTCACCATCCAGTCATTCACCACCCAGTCAGTAATCTCTCTGTAACATGGGGGCTGTCATTCACCATCCAGTCAGTAACCTCTCTGTAACATGGGGGGCTGTCATTCACCATCCAGTCAGTAACCTCTCTGTAACATGGGGGCTGTCATTCACCATCCAGTCGTTCACCATCCAGTCAGTAATCTCTCTGTAACATGGGGGCTGTCATTTACCATCCAGTCATTCACCATCCAGTCAGTGACCTCTCTGTAACATGGGGGCTGTCATTCACCATCCAGTCAGTAACCGCTCTGTAACATGGGGGCTGTCATTCACCATCCAGTCAGTAACCTCTCTGTAACATGGGGGCTGTCATTCACCATCCAGTCATTCACCATCCAGTCAGTAACCTCTCTTTAACATGGGGGCTGTCATTCACCATCCAGTCAGTAACCTCTCTGTAACATGGGGGCTGTCATTCACCATCCAGTCATTCACCATCCAGTCAGTAACCTCTCTTTAACATGGGGGCTGTCATTCACCATTCACCATCCAGTCAGTAACCTCTCTGTAACATGGGGGCTGTCATTCACCATCCAGTCAGTAACCTCTCTGTAACATTGGGGGCTGTCATTCACCATCCAGTCAGTAACCTCTCTGTAACATGGGGGGCTGTCATTCACCATCTAGTCAGTAATCTCTCTGTAACATGGGGGGCTGTCATTCACCATCCAGGTAGTAACCATCCAGTCATTCACCATCCAGTCAGTAATCTCTCTGTAACATGGGGGCTGTCATTCACCATCCAGTCAGTAACCTCTCTGTAACATGGGGGCTGTCATTCACCATCCAGTCATTCACCATCCAGTCAGTAACCTCTCTTTAACATGGGGGCTGTCATTCACCATCCAGTCAGTAACCGCTCTGTAACATGGGGGCTGTCATTCAACATCCAGTCAGTAACCTCTCTGTAACATGGGGGCTGTCATTCACCATCCAGTCATTCACCATCCAGTCAGTAACCTCTCTTTAACATGGGGGCTGTCATTCATTCACCATCCAGTCAGTAACCTCTCTTTAACATGGGGGCTGTCATTCACCATCCAGTCAGTAACCTCTCTGTAACATGGGGGCTGTCATTCACCATCCAGTCATTCACCATCCAGTCAGTAACCTCTCTTTAACATGGGGGCTGTCATTCACCATCCAGTCAGTAACCTCTCTGTAACATGGGGCTGTCATTCACCATCCAGTCAGTAACCTCTCTGTAACATTGGGGGCTGTCATTCACCATCCAGTCAGTAACCTCTCTGTAACATGGGGGCTGTCATTCACCATCCAGTCAGTAACCTCTCTGTAACATGGGGGCTGTCATTCACCATCCAGTCAGTAACCATCCAGTCACTCACCATCCAGTCAGTAATCTCTCTGTAACATGGGGGCTGTCATTCACCATCCAGTCAGTAACCTCTCTGTAACATGGGGGCTGTCATTCACCATCCAGTCAGTAACCTCTCTGTAACATGGGGGCTGTCATTCACCATCCAGTCAGTAACCTCTCTGTAACATGGGGGCTGTCATTCACCATCCAGTCAGTAACCATCCAGTCATTCACCATCCAGTCAGTAATCTCTCTGTAACATGGGGGCTGTCATTCACCATCCAGTCAGTAACCTCTCTGTAACATGGGGGGCTGTCATTCACCATCCAGTCAGTAACCTCTCTGTAACATGGGGGGCTGTCATTCACCATCCAGTCAGTAACCTCTCTGTAACATGGGGGGCTGTCATTCACCATCCAGCCAGTAACCTCTCTGTAACATGGGGGCTGTCATTCACCATCCAGTCAGTAGCCTCTATGCAACATGGAGGCTCTCATTCACCATCCAGTCAGAAACCTCTCTGTAACATGGGGGGCTGTCATTCACCATCCAGTCAGTAACCTCTCTGTAACATGGGTGCTGTCATTCACCATCCAGTCATTCAACATCCAGTCAGTAACCTCTCTGTAACATGGGTGCTGTCATTCACCATCCAGTCATTCACCATCCAGTCAGTAACCTCTCTGTAACATGGGTGCTGACATTGACCATCCAGTCATTCACCATCCAGTCAGTAACCTCTCTGTAACATGGGGGCTGTCATTCACCATCCAGTCATTCACCATCCAGTCAGTAACCTCTCTGTAACATGGGTGCTGTCATTCACCATCCAGTCAGTAACCTCTCTGTAACATGGGTGCTGTCATTCACCATACAGTCATTGAACTCTCTGTAACATGGGGGCTGTCATTCACCATCCAGTCAGTAACTCTCTGTAACATGGGGGCTGTCATTCACCATCCATTCAGTAACCTCTCTGTAACATGGGGGGCAGTCATTCACCATCCAGTCAGTAACCTCTCTGTAACATGGGGGGCTGTCATTCACCATCCAGTCAGTAACCTCTCTGTAACATGGGGGGCTGTCATTCACCATCCAGTCAGTAACCTCTCTGTAACATGGGGGCTGTCATTCACCATCCAGTCAGTAACCTCTCTGTAACATGGGGGGCTGTCATTCACCATCCAGTCAGTAACCATCCAGTCATTCACCATCCAGTCAGTAATCTCTCTGTAACATGGGGGGCTGTCATTCACCATCCAGTCAGTAACCTCTCTGTAACATGGGGGGCTGTCATTCACCATCCAGTCAGTAACCTCTCTGTAACATGGGGGGCTGTCATTCACCATCCAGTCAGTAACCTCTCTGTAACATGGGGGGCTGTCATTCACCATCCAGTCAGTAACCTCTCTGTAACATGGGGGCTGTCATTGACCATCCAGCCAGTAACCTCTCTGTAACATGGGGGCTGTCATTCACCATCCAGTCAGTAACCGCTATGTAACATGGGGGCTGTCATTCACCATCCAGTCAGAAACCTCTCTGTAACATGGGGGCTGTCATTCACCATCCAGTCAGTAACCTCTCTGTAACATGGGTGCTGTCATTCACCATCCAGTCATTCAACATCCAGTCAGTAACCTCTCTGTAACATGGGTGCTGTCATTCACCATCCAGTCATTCACCATCCAGTCAGTAACCTCTCTGTAACATGGGGGCTGTCATTCACCATCCAGTCATTCACCATCCAGTCAGTAACCTCTCTGTAACATGGGTGCTGTCATTCACCATTCAGTCATCAGTAACCAACATGGGGGCTGTCATTCACAGTCAGTAACCTCTCTGTAACATGGGGGCTGTCATTCACCATCCAGTCAGTAACCTCTCTGTAACATGGGTGCTGTCATTCACCATCCAGTCAGTAACCTCTCTGTAACATGGGTGCTGTCATTCATCCAGTCAGTAACAGGCTCATTTCACCATCCAGTCAGTAACCTCTCTGTAACATGGGGGCTGTCATTCACCATCCAGTCAGTAACCTCTCTGTAACATGGGGGCTGTCATTCACCATCCAGTCAGTAACCTCTCTGTAACATGGGGGCTGTCATTCACCATCCAGTCAGTAACCTCTCTGTAACATGGGGGCTGTCATTCACCATCCAGTCAGTAACCTCAACATGGGGCTGTCATTCACCATCCAGTCATTCACCATCCAGTCAGAAACCTCTCTGTAACATGGGTGCCGTCATTCACCATCCAGTCATTCACCATCCAGTCAGTAACCTCTCTGTAACATGGGTGCTGTCATTCACCATCCAGTCATTCACCATCCAGTCAGTAACCTCTCTGTAACATGGGTGCTGTCTTTCACCATCCAGTCAGTAACCTCTCTGTAACATGGGGGGCTGTCATTCACCATCCAGTCAGTAACCTCTCTGTAACATGGGGGGGCTGTCATTCACCATCCAGTCAGTAACCTCTCTTTAACATGGGGGCTGTCATTCACCATCCAGTCAGTAACCTCTCTGTAACATGGGGGCTGTCATTCACCATCCAGTCAGTAACCTCTCTGTAACATTGGGGGCTGTCATTCACCATCCAGTCAGTAACCTTTCTGTAACATGGGGGCTGTCATTCACCATCCAGTCATTCACCACCCAGTCAGTAATCTCTCTGTAACATGGGGGCTGTCATTCACCATCCAGTCATTCACCATCCAGTCAGTAATCTCTCTGTAACATGGGGGGCTGTCATTCACCATCCAGTCATTCACCACCCAGTCAGTAATCTCTCTGTAACATGGGGGCTGTCATTCACCATCCAGTCAGTAACCTCTCTGTAACATGGGGGCTGTCATTCACCATCCAGTCAGTAACCTCTCTGTAACATGGGGGCTGTCATTCACCATCCAGTCGTTCACCATCCAGTCAGTAATCTCTCTGTAACATGGGGGCTGTCATTTACCATCCAGTCATTCACCATCCAGTCAGTAACCTCTCTGTAACATGGGGGCTGTCATTCACCATCCAGTCAGTAATCTCTCTGTAACATGGGGGCTGTCATTCACCATCCAGTCATTCACCATCCAGTCAGTAATCTCTCTGTAACATGGGGCTGTCATTCACCATCCAGTCATTCACCACCCAGTCAGTAATCTCTCTGTAACATGGGGGCTGTCATTCACCATCCAGTCATTCACCATCCAGTCAGTAATCTCTCTGTAACATGGGGGGCTGTCATTCACCATCCAGTCATTCACCACCCAGTCAGTAATCTCTCTGTAACATGGGGGCTGTCATTCACCATCCAGTCATTCACCACCCAGTCAGTAATCTCTCTGTAACATGGGGGCTGTCATTCACCATCCAGTCAGTAACCGCTCTGTAACATGGGGGCTGTCATTCACCATCCAGTCATTCACCACCCCAGTCAGTAACTCTCTGTAACATGGGGGCTGTCATTCACCATCCAGTCAGTAACCTCTCTGTAACATGGGGGCTGTCATTCACCATCCAGTCAGTAACCTCTCTGTAACATGGGGGCTGTCATTCACCATCCAGTCAGTTCACCATCCAGTCAGTAACTCTCTGTAACATGGGGGCTGTCATTTACCATCCAGTCATTCACCATCCAGTCAGTGACCTCTCTGTAACATGGGGGCTGTCATTCACCATCCAGTCAGTAACCGCTCTGTAACATGGGGGCTGTCATTCACCATCCAGTCAGTAACCTCTCTGTAACATGGGGGCTGTCATTCACCATCCAGTCATTCACCATCCAGTCAGTAACCTCTCTTAACATGGGGGCTGTCATTCACCATCCAGTCAGTAACCTCTCTGTAACATGGGGGCTGTCATTCACCATCCAGTCATTCACCATCCAGTCAGTAACCTCTCTTAACATGGGGGCTGTCATTCACCATCCAGTCAGTAACCTCTCTGTAACATGGGGGCTGTCATTCACCATCCAGTCATTCACCATCCAGTCAGTAACCTCTCTGTAACATGGGGGCTGTCATTCACCATCCAGTCATTCACCATCCAGTCAGTAACCTCTCTGTAACATGGGGCTGACATTCACCATTCAGTCATTCACCATCCAGTCAGTAACCTCTCTGTAACATGGGGGCTGTCATTCACCATCCAGTCAGTAACCTCTCTGTAACATGGGTGCTGTCATTCATCATCCAGTCAGTAACCTCTCTGTAACATGGGTGCTGTCATTCACCATCCAGTCATTCACCATCCAGTCAGTAACCTCTCTGTAACATGGGGGCTGTCATTCACCATCCAGTCAGTAACCTCTCTGTAACATGGGGGCTGTCATTCACCATCCAGTCAGTAACCTCTCTGTAACATGGGGGCTGTCATTCACCATCCAGTCATTCACCATCCAGTCAGAAACCTCTCTGTAACATGGGTGCCGTCATTCACCATCCAGTCATTCACCATCCAGTCAGTAACCTCTCTGTAACATGGGGCTGTCATTCACCATCCAGTCAGTCACCATCCAGTCAGTAACCTCTCTGTAACATGGGTGCTGTCTTTCACCATCCAGTCAGTAACCTCTCTGTAACATGGGGGGCTGTCATTCACCATCCAGTCAGTAACCTCTCTGTAACATGGGGGGCTGTCATTCACCATCCAGTCAGTAACCTCTCTGTAACATGGGGGCTGTCATTCACCATCCAGTCAGTAACCTCTCTGTAACATGGGGGCTGTCATTCACCATCCAGTCAGTAACCTCTCTGTAACATTGGGGGCTGTCATTCACCATCCAGTCAGTAACCTTTCTGTAACATGGGGGCTGTCATTCACCATCCAGTCATTCAACCACCCAGTCAGTAATCTCTCTGTAACATGGGGGCTGTCATTCACCATCCAGTCATTCACCATCCAGTCAGTAATCTCTCTGTAACATGGGGGGCTGTCATTCACCATCCAGTCATTCACCACCCAGTCAGTAATCTCTCTGTAACATGGGGGCTGTCATTCACCATCCAGTCAGTAACCTCTCTGTAACATGGGGGCTGTCATTCACCATCCAGTCAGTAACCTCTCTGTAACATGGGGGCTGTCATTCACCATCCAGTCGTTCACCATCCAGTCAGTAATCTCTCTGTAACATGGGGGCTGTCATTTACCATCCAGTCATTCACCATCCAGTCAGTAACCTCTCTGTAACATGGGGGCTGTCATTCACCATCCAGTCAGTAATCTCTCTGTAACATGGGGGCTGTCATTCACCATCCAGTCATTCACCATCCAGTCAGTAATCTCTCTGTAACATGGGGGCTGTCATTCACCATCCAGTCATTCACCACCCAGTCAGTAATCTCTCTGTAACATGGGGGCTGTCATTCACCATCCAGTCATTCACCATCCAGTCAGTAATCTCTCTGTAACATGGGGGGCTGTCATTCACCATCCAGTCATTCACCACCCAGTCAGTAATCTCTCTGTAACATGGGGGCTGTCATTCACCATCCAGTCATTCACCACCCAGTCAGTAATCTCTCTGTAACATGGGGGCTGTCATTCACCATCCAGTCAGTAACCGCTCTGTAACATGGGGGCTGTCATTCACCATCCAGTCATTCACCATCCAGTCATTCACCACCCAGTCAGTAATCTCTCTGTAACATGGGGGCTGTCATTCACCATCCAGTCAGTAACCTCTCTGTAACATGGGGGGCTGTCATTCACCATCCAGTCAGTAACCTCTCTGTAACATGGGGGCTGTCATTCACCATCCAGTCGTTCACCATCCAGTCAGTAATCTCTCTGTAACATGGGGCTGTCATTTACCATCCAGTCATTCACCATCCAGTCAGTAACCTCTCTGTAACATGGGGGGCTGTCATTCACCATCCAGTCAGTAACCTCTCTGTAACATGGGTGCTGTCATTCACCATCCAGTCATTCAACATCCAGTCAGTAACCTCTCTGTAACATGGGTGCTGTCATTCACCATCCAGTCATTCACCATCCAGTCAGTAACCTCTCTGTAACATGGGTGCTGACTTGACCATCAGTCATTCACCATCCAGTCAGTAACCTCTCTGTAACATGGGGGCTGTCATTCACCATCCAGTCATTCACCATCCAGTCAGTAACCTCTCTGTAACATGGGGGCTGTCATTCACCATCCAGTCAGTAACCTCTCTGGGTGCTGTCATTCACCATCCAGTCAGTAACTCTCTGTAACATGGGGCTGTCATTCACCATCCAGTCAGTAACTCTCTGTAACATGGGGGCTGTCATTCACCATCCAGTCAGTAACCTCTGTAACATGGGGGCTGTCATTCACCATCCAGTCAGTAACCTCTCTGTAACATGGGGGCTGTCATTTACCATCCAGTCAGTAACCTCTCTGTAACATGGGGGCTGTCATTCACCATCCAGTCAGTAACCTCTCTGTAACATGGGGGCTGTCATTCACCATCCAGTCAGTAACCTCTCTGTAACATGGGGGCTGTCATTCACCATCCAGTCATTCACCATCCAGTCAGTAACCTCTCTGTAACATGGGGGCTGTCATTCACCATCCAGCCAGTAACCTCTCTGTAACATGGGGGCTGTCATTCACCATCCAGTCAGTAACCTCTCTGTAACATGGGGGCTGTCATTCACCATCCAGTCAGTAACCTCTCTGTAACATGGGGCTGTCATTCACCATCCAGTCAGTAACCTCTCTGTAACATGGGGGGCTGTCATTCACCATCCAGTCAGTAACCTCTCTGTAACATGGGGGGCTGTCATTCACCATCCAGTCAGTAACCTCTCTGTAACATGGGGGCTGTCATTCACCATCCAGTAGTAACATCCAGTCATTCACCATCCAGTCAGTAACCTCTCTGTAACATGGGGGCTGTCATTCACCATCCAGTCAGTAACCTCTCTGTAACATGGGGGCTGTCATTCACCATCCAGTCAGTAACCTCTCTGTAACATGGGGGCTGTCATTCACCATCCAGTCAGTAACCTCTCTGTAACATGGGGGCTGTCATTCACCATCCAGTCAGTAACCTCTCTGTAACATGGGGGCTGTCATTCACCATCCAGTCATTCAACATGGGTGCATTCCAGTCAACCTCTCTCCAGTAACATGGGGGCTGTCATTCACCATCCAGTCAGTAACCTCTCTGTAACATGGGGGCTTCACCATCCAGTCAGTCTGTCATTCACCATCCAGTCATTCACCATCCAGTCAGTAACCTCTCTGTAACATGGGGGCTGTCATTCACCATCCAGTCATTCACCATCCAGTCAGTAACCTCTCTGTAACATGGGTAACATGGGGGCTGTCATTCACCATCCAGTCATTCAACATCCAGTCAGTAACCTCTCTGTAACATCCAGTCAGTGGGGGGCTGTCATTCACCATCCAGTCAGTCATTCACCATCCAGTCAGTAACCTCTCTGTAACATGGGGGCTGTCATTCACCATCCAGTCAGTAACCTCTCTGTAACATGGGGGCTGTCATTCACCATCCAGTCAGTAACCTCTCTGTAACATGGGGGCTGTCATTCACCATCCAGTCAGTAACCTCTCTGTAACATGGGGCTGTCATTCACCATCCAGTCAGTAACCTCTCTGTAACATGGGGGCTGTCATTCACCATCCAGTCAGTAACCTCTCTGTAACATGGGGGCTGTCATTCACCATCCAGTCAGTAACCTCTCTGTAACATGGGGGCTGTCATTCACCATCCAGTCAGTAACCTCTCTGTAACATGGGGGCTGTCATTCACCATCCAGTCAGTAACCTCTATGTAACATGGGGGCTCATTCACCATCCAGTCAGTAACCTCTCTGTAACATGGGGGCTGTCATTCACCATCCAGTCAGTAACCTCTCTGTAACATGGGGGCTGTCATTCACCATCCAGTCAGTAACCTCTCTGTAACATGGGTGCTGTCATTCACCATCCAGTCATTCACCATCCAGTCAGTAACCTCTCTGTAACATGGGGCTGTCATTCACCATCCAGTCATTCACCATCCAGTCAGTAACCTCTCTGTAACATGGGGGTCATGTCATTCACCATCCAGTCATTCACCATCCAGTCAGTAACCTCTCTGTAACATGGGGCTGTCATTCACCATCCAGTCAGTAACCTCTCTGTAACATGGGGGCTGTCATTCACCATCCAGTCAGTAACTCTCTGTAACATGGGGGCTGTCATTCACCATCCAGTCAGTAACCTCTCTGTAACATGGGGGCTGTCATTCACCATCCATCAGTAACCATCTCAGTAATCTCTGTAACATGGGGGCTGTCATTCACCATCCAGTCATCCAGTCAGTAACCTCTCTGTAACATGGGGGCTGTCATTCACCATCCAGTCAGTAACCTCTCTGTAACATGGGGGCTGTCATTCACCATCCAGTCAGTAACCTCTCTGTAACATGGGGGCTGTCATTCACCATCCAGTCATTCACCAGTCCAGTCAGTAATCTCTCTGTAACATGGGGGCTGTCATTCACCATCCAGTCAGTAACCTCTCTGTAACATGGGGGCTGTCATTCACCATCCAGTCAGTAACCTCTCTGTAACATGGGGGCTGTCATTCACCATCCAGTCAGTAACCTCTCTGTAACATTCATTCATCCAGTCAGTAACCTCTCTGTAACATGGGGGCTGTCATTTCCACCATCCAGTCATTCACCATCCAGTCAGTAACCTCTGTAACATGGGGGCTGTCATTCACCATCCAGTCAGTAACCTCTCTGTAACATGGGGGCTGTCATTCACCATCCAGTCAGTAACCTCTCTGTAACATGGGGGCTGCATTCACCATCCAGTCATTCAACATCCAGTCAGTAACCTCTCTGTAACATGGGGGCTGTCATTCACCATCCAGTCATTCACCATCCAGTCAGTAACCTCTCTGTAACATGGGGGCTGTCATTCACCATCCAGTCATTCACCATCCAGTCAGTAACCTCTCTGTAACATGGGTGCTGTCATTCACCATCCAGTCATTCACCATCCAGTCAGTAACCTCTCTGTAACATGGGTGCTGACATTCACCATTCAGTCATTCACCATCCAGTCAGTAACCTCTCTGTAACATGGGGGGCTGTCATTCACCATCCAGTCAGTAACCTCTCTGTAACATGGGTGCTGTCATTCACCATCCAGTCAGTAACCTCTCTGTAACATGGGTGCTGTCATTCACCATCCAGTCATTCACCATCCAGTCAGTAACCTCTCTGTAACATGGGGCTGTCATTCACCATCCAGTCAGTAACCTCTCTGTAACATGGGGGCTGTCATTCACCATCCAGTCAGTAACCTCTGTAACATGGGGGCTCATTCACCATCCAGTCAGTAACCTCTCTGTAACATGGGGGCTGTCATTCACCATCCAGTCAGTAACCTCTCTGTAACATGGGGGCTGTCATTCACCATCCAGTCATTCACCATCCAGTCAGTAACCTCTCTGTAACATGGGGCTGTCATTCACCATCCAGTCATTCACCATCCAGTCAGTAACCTCTCTGTAACATGGGTGCTGTCATTCACCATCCAGTCAGTCACCATCCAGTCAGTAACCTCTCTGTAACATGGGTGCTGTCTTTCACCATCCAGTCAGTAACCTCTCTGTAACATGGGGGCTGTCATTCACCATCCAGTCAGTAACCTCTCTGTAACATGGGGGCTGTCATTCACCATCCAGTCAGTAACCTTCAACATGGGGGCATTCACCATCCAGTCAGTAACCTCTCTGTAACATGGGGGCTGTCATTCACCATCCAGTCAGTAACCTCTCTGTAACATTGGGGGCTGTCATTCACCATCCAGTCAGTAACCTTTCTGTAACATGGGGGCTGTCATTCACCATCCAGTCATTCAACCCAGTCAGTAATCTCTGTAACATGGGGGCTGTCATTCACCATCCAGTCATTCACCATCCAGTCAGTAATCTCTCTGTAACATGGGGGGCTGTCATTCACCATCCAGTCATTCACCACCCAGTCAGTAATCTCTCTGTAACATGGGGGCTGTCATTCACCATCCAGTCAGTAACCTCTCTGTAACATGGGGGGCTGTCATTCACCATCCAGTCAGTAACCTCTCTGTAACATGGGGGCTGTCATTCACCATCCAGTCAGTAACCAGTCAGTCTGTAACATGGGGGCTGTCATTCACCATCCAGTCATTCACCATCCAGTCAGTAACCTCTCTGTAACATGGGGGCTGTCATTCACCATCCAGTCAGTAATCTCTCTGTAACATGGGGCTGTCATTCACCATCCAGTCATTCACCATCCAGTCAGTAATCTCTCTGTAACATGGGGGCTGTCATTCACCATCCAGTCATTCACCACCCAGTCAGTAATCTCTCTGTAACATGGGGGCTGTCATTCACCATCCAGTCATTCACCATCCAGTCAGTAATCTCTCTGTAACATGGGGGGCTGTCATTCACCATCCAGTCATTCACCATCCAGTCAGTAATCTCTCTGTAACATGGGGGCTGTCATTCACCATCCAGTCATTCACCACCCAGTCAGTAATCTCTCTGTAACATGGGGGCTGTCATTCACCATCCAGTCAGTAACCGCTCTGTAACATGGGGGCTGTCATTCACCATCCAGTCATTCAACCATCCAGTCATTCACCACCCAGTCAGTAATCTCTCTGTAACATGGGGGCTGTCATTCACCATCCAGTCAGTAACCTCTCTGTAACATGGGGGCTGTCATTCACCATCCAGTCAGTAACCTCTCTGTAACATGGGGGCTGTCATTCACCATCCAGTCGTTCACCATCCAGTCAGTAATCTCTCTGTAACATGGGGCTGTCATTTACCATCCAGTCATTCACCATCCAGTCAGTGACCTCTCTGTAACATGGGGGCTGTCATTCACCATCCAGTCAGTAACCGCTCTGTAACATGGGGGCTGTCATTCACCATCCAGTCAGTAACCTCTCTGTAACATGGGGGCTGTCATTCACCATCCAGTCATTCACCATCCAGTCAGTAACCTCTCTTTAACATGGGGGCTGTCATTCACCATCCAGTCAGTAACCTCTCTGTAACATGGGGGCTGTCATTCACCATCCAGTCATTCACCATCCAGTCAGTAACCTCTCTTTAACATGGGGGCTGTCATTCACCATCCAGTCAGTAACCTCTCTGTAACATGGGGGCTGTCATTCACCATCCAGTCAGTAACCTCTCTGTAACATTGGGGGCTGTCATTCACCATCCAGTCAGTAACCTCTCTGTAACATGGGGGGCTGTCATTCACCATCTAGTCAGTAATCTCTCTGTAACATGGGGGGCTGTCATTCACCATCCAGGTAGTAACCATCCAGTCATTCACCATCCAGTCAGTAATCTCTCTGTAACATGGGGGCTGTCATTCACCATCCAGTCAGTAACCTCTCTGTAACATGGGGGCTGTCATTCACCATCCAGTCATTCACCATCCAGTCAGTAACCTCTCTTTAACATGGGGGCTGTCATTCACCATCCAGTCAGTACCCTCTCTGTAACATGGGGGCTGTCATTCACCATCCAGTCAGTAACCTCTCTGTAACATGGGGCTGTCATTCACCATCCAGTCGTTCACCATCCAGTCAGTAATCTCTCTGTAACATGGGGGCTGTCATTTACCATCCAGTCATTCACCATCCAGTCAGTAACCTCTCTGTAACATGGGGGCTGTCATTCACCATCCAGTCAGTAATCTCTCTGTAACATGGGGGCTGTCATTCACCATCCAGTCATTCACCATCCAGTCAGTAATCTCTCTGTAACATGGGGGGCTGTCATTCACCATCCAGTCAGTAACCTCTCTGTAACATGGGGGGCTGTCATTCACCATCCAGTCAGTAACCTCTCTGTAACATGGGGGCTGTCATTCACCATCCAGTCATTCACCACCCAGTCAGTAATCTCTCTGTAACATGGGGGCTGTCATTCACCATCCAGTCATTCACCATCCAGTCAGTAATCTCTCTGTAACATGGGGGGCTGTCATTCACCATCCAGTCATTCACCACCCAGTCAGTAATCTCTCTGTAACATGGGGGCTGTCATTCACCATCCAGCCATTCACCACCCAGTCAGTAATCTCTCTGTAACATGGGGGGCTGTCATTCACCATCCAGTCATTCACCATCCAGTCAGTAACCGCTCTGTAACATGGGGGCTGTCATTCACCATCCAGTCATTCACCATCCAGTCATTCACCACCCAGTCAGTAATCTCTCTGTAACATGGGGGCTGTCATTCACCATCCAGTCAGTAACCTCTCTGTAACATGGGGGGCTGTCATTCACCATCCAGTCAGTAACCTCTCTGTAACATGGGGGCTGTCATTCACCATCCAGTCGTTCACCATCCAGTCAGTAATCTCTCTGTAACATGGGGGCTGTCATTTACCATCCAGTCATTCACCATCCAGTCAGTAACCTCTCTGTAACATGGGGGCTGTCATTCACCATCCAGTCAGTAATCTCTCTGTAACATGGGGGCTGTCATTCACCATCCAGTCATTCACCATCCAGTCAGTAATCTCTCTGTAACATGGGGGCTGTCATTCACCATCCAGTCATTCACCACCCAGTCAGTAATCTCTCTGTAACATGGGGGCTGTCATTCACCATCCAGTCATTCACCATCCAGTCAGTAATCTCTCTGTAACATGGGGGGCTGTCATTCACCATCCAGTCATTCACCACCCAGTCAGTAATCTCTCTGTAACATGGGGGCTGTCATTCACCATCCAGTCATTCACCACCCAGTCAGTAATCTCTCTGTAACATGGGGGCTGTCATTCACCATCCAGTCAGTAACCGCTCTGTAACATGGGGGCTGTCATTCACCATCCAGTCATTCACCATCCAGTCATTCACCACCCAGTCAGTAATCTCTCTGTAACATGGGGGCTGTCATTCACCATCCAGTCAGTAACCTCTCTGTAACATGGGGGGCTGTCATTCACCATCCAGTCAGTAACCTCTCTGTAACATGGGGGCTGTCATTCACCATCCAGTCGTTCACCATCCAGTCAGTAATCTCTCTGTAACATGGGGGCTGTCATTTACCATCCAGTCATTCACCATCCAGTCAGTGACCTCTCTGTAACATGGGGGCTGTCATTCACCATCCAGTCAGTAACCGCTCTGTAACATGGGGGCTGTCATTCACCATCCAGTCAGTAACCTCTCTGTAACATGGGGGCTGTCATTCACCATCCAGTCATTCACCATCCAGTCAGTAACCTCTCTTTAACATGGGGGCTGTCATTCACCATCCAGTCAGTAACCTCTCTGTAACATGGGGGCTGTCATTCACCATCCAGTCATTCACCATCCAGTCAGTAACCTCTCTTTAACATGGGGGCTGTCATTCACCATCCAGTCAGTAACCTCTCTGTAACATGGGGGCTGTCATTCACCATCCAGTCAGTAACCTCTCTGTAACATTGGGGCTGTCATTCACCATCCAGTCAGTAACCTCTCTGTAACATGGGGGGCTGTCATTCACCATCTAGTCAGTAATCTCTCTGTAACATGGGGGGCTGTCATTCACCATCCAGGTAGTAACCATCCAGTCATTCACCATCCAGTCAGTAATCTCTCTGTAACATGGGGGCTGTCATTCACCATCCAGTCAGTAACCTCTCTGTAACATGGGGGCTGTCATTCACCATCCAGTCATTCACCATCCAGTCAGTAACCTCTCTTTAACATGGGGGCTGTCATTCACCATCCAGTCAGTACCCTCTCTGTAACATGGGGGCTGTCATTCACCATCCAGTCAGTAACCTCTCTGTAACATGGGGGCTGTCATTCACCATCCAGTCGTTCACCATCCAGTCAGTAATCTCTCTGTAACATGGGGGCTGTCATTTACCATCCAGTCATTCACCATCCAGTCAGTAACCTCTCTGTAACATGGGGGCTGTCATTCACCATCCAGTCAGTAATCTCTCTGTAACATGGGGGCTGTCATTCACCATCCAGTCATTCACCATCCAGTCAGTAATCTCTCTGTAACATGGGGGGCTGTCATTCACCATCCAGTCATTCACCATCCAGTCAGTAATCTCTCTGTAACATGGGGGCTGTCATTTACCATCCAGTCATTCACCATCCAGTCAGTGACCTCTCTGTAACATGGGGGCTGTCATTCACCATCCAGTCAGTAACCGCTCTGTAACATGGGGGCTGTCATTCACCATCCAGTCAGTAACCTCTCTGTAACATGGGGGCTGTCATTCACCATCCAGTCATTCACCATCCAGTCAGTAACCTCTCTTTAACATGGGGGCTGTCATTCACCATCCAGTCAGTAACCTCTCTGTAACATGGGGGCTGTCATTCACCATCCAGTCATTCACCATCCAGTCAGTAACCTCTCTTTAACATGGGGGCTGTCATTCACCATCCAGTCAGTAACCTCTCTGTAACATGGGGCTGTCATTCACCATCCAGTCAGTAACCTCTCTGTAACATTGGGGGCTGTCATTCACCATCCAGTCAGTAACCTCTCTGTAACATGGGGGCTGTCATTCACCATCTAGTCAGTAATCTCTCTGTAACATGGGGGCTGTCATTCACCATCCAGTCCATCCAGTCATTCACCATCCAGTCAGTAATCTCTCTGTAACATGGGGGCTGTCATTCACCATCCAGTCAGTAACCTCTCTGTAACATGGGGGCTGTCATTCACCATCCAGTCATTCACCATCCAGTCAGTAACCTCTCTTTAACATGGGGGCTGTCATTCACCATCCAGTCAGTAACCGCTCTGTAACATGGGGGCTGTCATTCACCATCCAGTCAGTAACCTCTCTGTAACATGGGGGCTGTCATTCACCATCCAGTCATTCACCATCCAGTCAGTAACCTCTCTTTAACATGGGGGCTGTCATTCACCATCCAGTCAGTAACCTCTCTTTAACATGGGGCTGTCATTCACCATCCAGTCAGTAACCTCTCTGTAACATGGGGGCTGTCATTCACCATCCAGTCATTCACCATCCAGTCAGTAACCTCTCTGTAACATGGGGGCTGTCATTCACCATCCAGTCAGTAACCTCTCTGTAACATGGGGGCTGTCATTCACCATCCAGTCAGTAACCTCTCTGTAACATTGGGGGCTGTCATTCACCATCCAGTCAGTAACCTCTCTGTAACATGGGGGCTGTCATTCACCATCCAGTCAGTAACCTCTCTGTAACATGGGGGCTGTCATTCACCATCCAGTCAGTAACCATCCAGTCACTCACCATCCAGTCAGTAATCTCTCTGTAACATGGGGGCTGTCATTCACCATCCAGTCAGTAACCTCTCTGTAACATGGGGGCTGTCATTCACCATCCAGTCAGTAACCTCTCTGTAACATGGGGGCTGTCATTCACCATCCAGTCAGTAACCTCTCTGTAACATGGGGGCTGTCATTCACCATCCAGTCAGTAACCATCCAGTCATTCACCATCCAGTCAGTAATCTCTCTGTAACATGGGGGCTGTCATTCACCATCCAGTCAGTAACCTCTCTGTAACATGGGGGCTGTCATTCACCATCCAGTCAGTAACCTCTCTGTAACATGGGGGCTGTCATTCACCATCCAGTCAGTAACCTCTCTGTAACATGGGGGCTGTCATTCACCATCCAGTCAGTAACCTCTCTGTAACATGGGGGCTGTCATTGACCATCCAGCCAGTAACCTCTCTGTAACATGGGGGCTGTCATTCACCATCCAGTCAGTAACCGCTATGTAACATGGGGGCTCTCATTCACCATCCAGTCAGAAACCTCTCTGTAACATGGGTGCTGTCATTCACCATCCAGTCATTCAACATCCAGTCAGTAACCTCTCTGTAACATGGGTGCTGTCATTCACCATCCAGTCATTCACCATCCAGTCAGTAACCTCTCTGTAACATGGGTGCTGACATTCACCATCCAGTCATTCACCATCCAGTCAGTAACCTCTCTGTAACATGGGGGCTGTCATTCACCATCCAGTCAGTAACCTCTCTGTAACATGGGTGCTGTCATTCACCATCCAGTCATTCACCATCCAGTCAGTAACCTCTCTGTAACATGGGTGCTGACATTCACCATTCAGTCATTCACCATCCAGTCAGTAACCTCTCTGTAACATGGGGGCTGTCATTCACCATCCAGTCAGTAACCTCTCTGTAACATGGGGGCTGTCATTCACCATCCAGTCATTCACCATCCAGTCAGAAACCTCTCTGTAACATGGGTGCCATCATTCACCATCCAGTCATTCACCATCCAGTCAGTAACCTCTCTGTAACATGGGTGCTGTCATTCACCATCCAGTCAGTCACCATCCAGTCAGTAACCTCTCTGTAACATGGGTGCTGTCATTCACCATCCAGTCAGTAACCTCTCTGTAACATGGGGGGCTGTCATTCACCATCCAGTCAGTAACCTCTCTGTAACATGGGGGGGCTGTCATTCACCATCCAGTCAGTAACCTCTCTTTAACATGGGGGCTGTCATTCACCATCCAGTCAGTAACCTCTCTGTAACATGGGGGCTGTCATTCACCATCCAGTCAGTAACCTCTCTGTAACATTGGGGGCTGTTTTTCACCATCCAGTCAGTAACCTCTCTGTAACATGGGGGCTGTCATTCACCATCCAGTCATTCACCATCCAGTCATTCACCACCCAGTCAGTAATCTCTCTGTAACATGGGGGCTGTCATTCACCATCCAGTCAGTAACCTCTCTGTAACATGGGGGGCTGTCATTCACCATCCAGTCAGTAACCTCTCTGTAACATGGGGGCTGTCATTCACCATCCAGTCGTTCACCATCCAGTCAGTAATCTCTCTGTAACATGGGGGCTGTCATTTACCATCCAGTCATTCACCATCCAGTCAGTAACCTCTCTGTAACATGGGGGCTGTCATTCACCATCCAGTCAGTAATCTCTCTGTAACATGGGGGCTGTCATTCGCCATCCAGTCATTCACCATCCAGTCAGTAATCTCTCTGTAACATGGGGGGCTGTCATTCACCATCCAGTCATTCACCATCCAGTCAGTAATCTCTCTGTAACATGGGGGCTGTCATTCACCATCCAGTCATTCACCACCCAGTCAGTAATCTCTGTAACATGGGGGCTGTCATTCACCATCCAGTCAGTAACCGCTCTGTAACATGGGGGCTGTCATTCACCATCCAGTCATTCACCATCCAGTCATTCACCACCCAGTCAGTAATCTCTCTGTAACATGGGGGCTGTCATTCACCATCCAGTCAGTAACCTCTCTGTAACATGGGGGCTGTCATTCACCATCCAGTCAGTAACCTCTCTGTAACATGGGGGCTGTCATTCACCATCCAGTCATTCACCATCCAGTCAGTAATCTCTCTGTAACATGGGGGCTGTCATTTACCATCCAGTCATTCACCATCCAGTCAGTGACCTCTCTGTAACATGGGGGCTGTCATTCACCATCCAGTCAGTAACCGCTCTGTAACATGGGGGCTGTCATTCACCATCCAGTCAGTAACCTCTCTGTAACATGGGGGCTGTCATTCACCATCCAGTCATTCACCATCCAGTCAGTAACCTCTCTTTAACATGGGGGCTGTCATTCACCATCCAGTCAGTAACCTCTCTGTAAAATGGGGCTGTCATTCACCATCCAGTCAGTAACCTCTCTGTAACATGGGGGCTGTCATTCACTATCCAGTCATTCACCATCCAGTCAGTAACTCTCTGTAACATGGGGGCTGTCATTCACCATCCAGTCAGTCAAATCTCTCTGTAACATGGGGGCTGTCATTCACCATCCAGTCATTAAACTCTCTGTAACATGGGGGCTGTCATTCACCATCCAGTCAGTAACTCTCTGTAACATGGGGGCAGTCATTCACCATCCAGTCATTCACCATCCAGTCAGTATCCTCTATGTAACATGGGGGGCTGTCTTTCACCATCCAGTCAGTAACCTCTCTGTAACATGGGGGCTGTCATTCACCATCCAGTCAGTAACCTCTCTGTAACATGGGGGCTGTCATTCACCATCCAGTCAGTAACCTCTCTGTAACATGGGGGCTGTCATTCACCATCCATTCATTAAACTCTCTGTAACATGGGGGCTGTCATTCACCATCCAGTCAGTAACCTCTCTGTAACATGGGGGCTGTCATTCACCATCCAGTCAGTAATCTCTCTGTAACATGGGGGGCTGTCATTCACCATCCAGTCATTCACCATCCAGTCAGTAACCTCTCTGTAACATGGGGGGCTGTCATTCACCATCCAGTCAGTAACTCTCTGTAACATGGGGGCAGTCATTCACCATCCAGTCATTCACCATCCAGTCAGTATCCTCTCTGTAACATGGGGGCTGTCTTTCACCATCCAGTCAGTAACCTCTGTGTAACATGGGGGCTGTCATTCACCATCCAGTCAGTAACCTCTCTGTAACATGGGGGCTGTCATTCACCATCCAGTCATTAACCTCTCTGTAACATGGGGGTTGTCATTCACCATCCAGTCAGTAACCTCTCTGTAACATGGGGGCTGTCATTCACCATCCAGTCATTCACCATCCAGTCAGTAACCTCTCTGTAACATGGGGGGCTGTCATTCACCATCCAGTCAGTAACCTCTCTGTAAAATGGGGGCTGTCATTCACCATCCAGTCAGTAACCTCTCTGTAACATGGGGGCTGTCATTCACCATCCAGTCATTCACCATCCAGTCAGTAACCTCTCTGTAACATGGGGGCTGTCATTCACCATCCAGTCAAAATGTGGGCTGTCATTCACCATCCAGTCAGTAACATCTCTGTAACATGGGGGCTGTCATTCACCATCCAGTCATTCACCATCCAGTCAGTAACCTCTCTGTAACATGGGGGCTGTCATTCACCATACAGTCAATAATCTCTCTGTAACATGGGTGCTGTCATTCACCATCCAGTCATTCACCATCCAGTCAGTAACCTCTCTGTAACATGGGTGCTGTCATTCACCATCCAGTCATTCACCATCCAGTCAGTAACCTCTCTGTAACATGGGTGCTGTCATTCACCATCCAGTCAGTCACCATCCAGTCAGTAACCTCTCTGTAACATGGGGGCTGTCATTCACCATCCAGTCATTAACCTCTCTGTAACATGGGGGGCTGTCATTCACCATCCAGTCATTCACCATCCAGTCAGTAACCTCTCTGTAACATGGGGGCTGTCATTCACCATCCAGTCAGTAACCGCTCTGTAACATGGGGGCTGTCATTCACCATCCAGTCAGTAACCTCTCTGTAACATGGGGGCTGTCATTCACCATCCAGTCAGTAACCGCTCTGTAACATGGGGGCTGTCATTCACCATCAAGTCATTAACCTCTCTGTAACATGGGTGCTGTCATTCACCATCCAGTCAGTCACCATCCAGTCAGTAACCTCTCTGTAACATGGGGGCTGTCATTCACCATCAAGTCAGTAATCTCTCTGTAACATGGGGGGCTGTCATTCACCATCCAGTCATTCACCACCCAGTCAGTAATCTCTCTGTAACATGGGGGCTGTCATTCACCATCCAGTCATTCACCATCCAGTCAGTAACCTCTCTGTAACATGGGGGTTGTCATTCACCATCCAGTTAGTGATCTCTCTGTAACATGGGGGCTGTCATTCACCATCCAGTCATTCACCATCCAGTCAGTAACCTCTCTGTAACATGGGGGCTGTCATTCACCATCCATTCAGTAACCTCTCCATAACATCTGTCATTCACCATCCAGTCATTCACCATCCAGTCAGTAACCTCTCTGTAACATGGGGGCTGTCATTCACCATCCATTCAGTAACCTCTCTGTAACATGGGAGGCTGTCATTCACCATCCAGTCAGTAACCTCTCTGTAAAATGTGGGCTGTCATTCACCATCCATTCAGTAACCTCTCTGTAACATGGGGGGCTGTCATTCACCATCCAGTCAGTAACTCTCTGTAACATGGGGGCAGTCATTCACCATCCAGTCATTCACCATCCAGTCAGTATCCTCTATGTAACATGGGGGGCTGTCTTTCACCATCCAGTCAGTAACCTCTCTGTAACATGGGGGGCTGTCATTCACCATCCAGTCAGTAACCTCTCTGTAACATGGGGGGCTGTCATTCACCATCCAGTCAGTAACCTCTCTGTAACATGGGGGGCTGTCATTCACCATCCATTCATTAAACTCTCTGTAACATGGGGGCTGTCATTCACCATCCAGTCAGTAACCTCTCTGTAACATGGGGGCTGTCATTCACCATCCAGTCAGTAATCTCTCTGTAACATGGGGGGCTGTCATTCACCATCCAGTCATTCACCATCCAGTCAGTAACCTCTCTGTAACATGGGGGCTGTCATTCACCATCCAGTCAGTAATCTCTCTGTAACATGGGGGCTGTCATTCACCATCCAGTCATTCACCATCCAGTCAGTAACTCTCTGTAACATGGGGGCTGTCATTCACCATCCAGTCATTCACCATCCAGTCAGTATCCTCTCTGTAACATGGGGGCTGTCTTTCACCATCCAGTCAGTAACCTCTGTGTAACATGGGGGCTGTCATTCACCATCCAGTCAGTAACCTCTCTGTAACATGGGGGCTGTCATTCACCATCCAGTCATTAACCTCTCTGTAACATGGGGGTTGTCATTCACCATCCAGTTAGTAACCTCTCTGTAACATGGGGGCTGTCATTCACCATCCAGTCATTCACCATCCAGTCAGTAACCTCTCTGTAACATGGGGGGCTGTCATTCACCATCCAGTCAGTAACCTCTCTGTAAAATGTGGGCTGTCATTCACCATCCAGTTAGTAACCTCTCTGTAACATGGGGGCTGTCATTCACCATCCAGTCATTCACCATCCAGTCAGTAACCTCTCTGTAACATGGGGGCTGTCATTCACCATCCAGTCAGTAACCTCTCTGTAAAATGAATGTGGGCTGTCATTCACCATCCATTCAGTAACCTCTCTGTAACATGGGGGGCTGTCATTCACCATCCAGTCAGTAACCTCTCTGTAAAATGTGGGCTGTCATTCACCATCCAGTCAGTAACATCTCTGTAACATGGGGGCTGTCATTCACCATCCAGTCATTCACCATCCAGTCAGTAACCTCTCTGTAACATGGGGGCTGTCATTCACCATACAGTCAATAACCTCTCTGTAACATGGGTGCTGTCATTCACCATCCAGTCATTCACCATCCAGTCAGTAACCTCTCTGTAACATGGGTGCTGTCATTCACCATCCAGTCATTCACCATCCAGTCAGTAACCTCTCTGTAACATGGGGCTGTCATTCACCATCCAGTCAGTCACCATCCAGTCAGTAACCTCTCTGTAACATGGGGGCTGTCATTCACCATCCAGTCATTAACCTCTCTGTAACATGGGGGGCTGTCATTCACCATCCAGTCATTAACCTCTCTGTAACATGGGGTGCTGTCATTCACCATCCAGTCATTCACCATCCAGTCAGTAACCTCTCTGTAACATGGGGGCTGTCATTCACCATCCAGTCAGTAACCTCTCTGTAACATGGGGGCTGTCATTCACCATCCAGTCAGTAACCTCTCTGTAACATGGGGGCTGTCATTCACCATCCAGTCAGTAATCTCTCTGTAACATGGGGGCTGTCATTCACCATCCAGTCATTCACCATCCAGTCAGTAACCTCTCTGTAACATGGGGCTGTCATTCACCATCCAGTCATTCACCATCCAGTCAGTAACCTCTCTGTAAAATGGGGGCTGTCATTCACCATCCATTCAGTAACCTCTCTGTAACATGGGGGCTGTCATTCACCATCCAGTCATTCATTCACCATCCATTCAGTAACATCTCTGTAACATGGGGGCTGTCATTCACCATCCAGTCAGTAACCTCTCTGTAAAATGTGGGCTGTCATTCACCATCCAGTCAGTAACCTCTCTGTAACATGGGGGCTGTCATTCACCATCCAGTCAGTAATCTCTCTGTAACATGGGGGGCTGTCATTCACCATCCAGTCAGTAACTCTCTGTAACATGGGGGCAGTCATTCACCATCCAGTCATTCACCATCCAGTCAGTATCCTCTCTGTAACATGGGGGCTGTCTTTCATCCAGTCAGTAACCTCTCTGTAACATGGGGGCTGTCATTCACCATCCAGTCAGTAACCTCTCTGTAACATGGGGGCTGTCATTCACCATCCAGTCATTAACCTCTCTGTAACATGGGGGCTTGTCATTCACCATCCAGTTAGTAACCTCATTCATTCACCATCCAGTCAGTAACCTCTCTGTAACATGGGGGCTGTCATTCACCATCCAGTCAGTAACCTCTCTGTAAAATGAATGTGGGCTGTCATTCACCATCCATTCAGTAACCTCTCTGTAACATGGGGGGCTGTCATTCACCATCCAGTCAGTAACTTCTCTGTAAAATGTGGGCTGTCATTCACCATCCAGTCAGTAACATCTCTGTAACATGGGGGCTGTCATTCACCATCCAGTCATTCACCATCCAGTCAGTAACCTCTCTGTAACATGGGGGCTGTCATTCACCATACAGTCAATAACCTCTCTGTAACATGGGTGCTGTCATTCACCATCCAGTCATTCACCATCCAGTCAGTAACCTCTCTGTAACATGGGTGCTGTCATTCACCATCCAGTCATTCACCATCCAGTCAGTAACCTCTCTGTAACATGGGTGCTGTCATTCACCATCCAGTCAGTCACCATCCAGGCAGTAACCTCTCTGTAACATGGGGGCTGTCATTCACCATCCAGTCATTAACCTCTCTGTAACATGGGGGGCTGTCATTCACCATCCAGTCATTCACCATCCAGTCAGTAACCTCTCTGTAACATGGGGGCTGTCATTCACCATCAGTCAGTAATCTCTCTGTAACATGGGGGCTGTCATTCACCATCCAGTCATTCACCACCCAGTCAGTAATCTCTGTAACATGGGGGCTGTCATTCACCATCCAGTCATTCACCATCCAGTCAGTAACCTCTCTGTAACATGGGGGCTTGTCATTCACCATCCAGTTAGTAATCTCTCTGTAACATGGGGGCTGTCATTCACCATCCAGTCATTCACCATCCAGTCAGTAACCTCTCTGTAACATGGGGGCTGTCATTCACCATCCATTCAGTAACCTCTCCGTAACATGGGGGCTGTCATTCACCATCCAGTCATTCACCATCCAGTCAGTAACCTCTCTGTAACATGGGGGCTGTCATTCACCATCCATTTCAGTAACCTCTCTGTAACATGGGGGGCTGTCATTCACCATCCAGTCAGTAACCTCTCTGTAACATGGGGGGCTGTCATTCACCATCCATTCAGTAACCTCTCTGTAAAATGTGGGCTTTCATTCACCATCCATTCAGTAACCTCTCTGTAACATGTGGGCTTTCATTCACCATCCAGTCAGTAACCTCTCTGTAAAATGTGGGCTTTCATTCACCATCCATTCAGTAACCTCTCTGTAACATGGGGGGCTGTCATTCACCATCCATTCAGTAACCTCTCTGTAACATGGGGGGCTGTCATTCACCATCCAGTCAGTAACCTCTCTGTAAAATGTTTCATTCACCATCCATTCAGTAACCTCTCTGTAACATGGGGGGCTGTCATTCACCATCCAGTCAGTAACCTCTCTGTAAAATGTGGGCTGTCATTCACCATCCATTCAGTAACATCTCTGTAACATGGGGGCTGTCATTCACCATCCAGTCAGTAACCTCTCTGTAAAATGTGGGCTGTCATTCACCATCCAGTCAGTAACCTCTCTGTAAAATGTGGGCTGTCATTCACCATCCAGTCAGTAACCTCTCTGTAACATGGGGGCTGTCATTCACCATCCAGTCATTCACCATCAAGTCAGTAACCTCTCTGTAACATGGGGGCTGTCATTCACCATCCAGTCAGTAACCTCTCTGTAACATGGGTGCTGTCATTCACCATCCAGTCATTCACCATCCAGTCAGTAACCTCTCTGTAAAATGTGGGCTGTCATTCACCATCCATTCAGTAACATCTCTGTAACATGGGGGCTGTCATTCACCATCCAGTCAGTAACCTCTCTGTAAAATGTGGGCTGTCATTCACCATCCAGTCAGTAACCTCTCTGTAAAATGTGGGCTGTCATTCACCATCCAGTCAGTAACCTCTCTGTAACATGGGGGCTGTCATTCACCATCCAGTCATTCACCATCAAGTCAGTAACCTCTCTGTAACATGGGGGCTGTCATTCACCATCCAGTCAGTAACCTCTCTGTAACATGGGTGCTGTCATTCACCATCCAGTCATTCACCATCCATTCAGTAACCTCTCTGTAAAATGTGGGCTTTCATTCACCATCCATTCAGTAACCTCTCTGTAACATGTGGGCTTTCATTCACCATCCAGTCAGTAACCTCTCTGTAAAATGGGGGCTTTCATTCACCATCCATTCAGTAACCTCTCTGTAACATGGGGGGCTGTCATTCACCATCCATTCAGTAACCTCTCTGTAACATGGGGGGCTGTCATTCACCATCCAGTCAGTAACCTCTCTGTAAAATGTGGGCTTTCATTCACCATCCATTCAGTAACCTCTCTGTAACATGGGGGGCTGTCATTCACCATCCAGTCAGTAACCTCTCTGTAAAATGTGGGCTGTCATTCACCATCCATTCAGTAACATCTCTGTAACATGGGGGCTGTCATTCACCATCCAGTCAGTAACCTCTCTGTAAAATGTGGGCTGTCATTCACCATCCAGTCAGTAACCTCTCTGTAAAATGTGGGCTGTCATTCACCATCCAGTCAGTAACCTCTCTGTAACATGGGGGCTGTCATTCACCATCCAGTCATTCACCATCCTGTCAGTAACTCTCTGTAACATGGGGGCTGTCATTCACCATCCAGTCAGTAACCTCTCTGTAACATGGGTGCTGTCATTCACCATCCAGTCATTCACCATCCAGTCAGTAACCTCTCTGTAACATGGGTGCTGTCATTCACCATCCAGTCATTCACCATCCAGTCAGTAACCTCTCTGTAACATGGGGGCTGTCATTCACCATACAGTCAATAACCTCTCTGTAACATGGGTGCTGTCATTCACCATCCAGTCATTCATCATCCAGTCAGTAACCTCTCTGTAACATGGGTGCTGTCATTCACCATCCAGTCAGTCACCATCCAGTCAGTAACCTCTCTGTAACATGGGGGCTGTCATTCACCATCCAGTCATTCATCATCCAGTCAGTAACCTCTCTGTAACATGGGTGCTGTCATTCACCATCCAGTCAGTCACCATCCAGTCAGTAACCTCTCTGTAACATGGGGGCTGTCATTCACCATCCAGTCATTAACCTCTCTGTAACATGGGGGGCTGTCATTCACCATCCAGTCATTAACCTCTCTGTAACATGGGGTGCTGTCATTCACCATCCAGTCATTCACCATCCAGTCAGTAACCTCTCTGTAACATGGGGGCTGTCATTCACCATCCAGTCAGTAACCTCTCTGTAACATGGGGGCTGTCATTCACCATCAAGTCAGTAACCTCTCTGTAACATGGGGGCTGTCATTCACCATCCAGTCAGTAATCTCTCTGTAACATGAGGGGCTGTCATTCACCATCCAGTCATTCACCACCCAGTCAGTAATCTCTCTGTAACATGGGGGCTGTCATTCACCATCCAGTCATTCACCATCCAGTCAGTAACCTCTCTGTAACATGGGGGTTGTCATTCACCATCCAGTTAGTGATCTCTCTGTAACATGGGGGCTGTCATTCACCATCCAGTCATTCACCATCCAGTCAGTAACCTCTCTGTAACATGGGGGCTGTCATTCACCATCCATTCAGTAACCTCTCCGTAACATGGGGGCTGTCATTCACCATCCAGTCATTCACCATCCAGTCAGTAACCTCTCTGTAACATGGGGGCTGTCATTCACCATCCATTCAGTAACCTCTCTGTAACATGGTGGGCTGTCATTCACCATCCAGTCAGTAACCTCTCTGTAAAATGTGGGCTGTCATTCACCATCCAGTCAGTAACCTCTCTGTAACATGGGGGCTGTCATTCACCATCCAGTCATTCACCATCAAGTCAGTAACCTCTCTGTAACATGGGGCTGTCATTCACCATCCAGTCAGTAACCTCTCTGTAACATGGGGGCTGTCATTCACCATCCAGTCATTCACCATCCAGTCAGTAACCTCTCTGTAACAATTCACCATCCAGTCATTCACCATCCAGTCAGTAACCTCTCTGTAACATGGGGGCTGTCATTCACCATCAGTCAATAACCTCTCTGTAACATGGGTGCTGTCATTCATTCATCATCCAGTCAGTAACCTCTCTGTAACATGGGTGCTGTCATTCACCATCCAGTCAGTCACCATCCAGTCAGTAACCTCTCTGTAACATGGGGGCTGTCATTCACCATCCAGTCATTCATCATCCAGTCAGTAACCTCTCTGTAACATGGGTGCTGTCATTCACCATCCAGTCAGTCACCATCCAGTCAGTAACCTCTCTGTAACATGGGGGCTGTCATTCACCATCCAGTCATTAACCTCTCTGTAACATGGGGGGCTGTCATTCACCATCCAGTCATTAACCTCTCTGTAACATGGGGTGCTGTCATTCACCATCCAGTCATTCACCATCCAGTCAGTAACCTCTCTGTAACATGGGGGCTGTCATTCACCATCCAGTCAGTAACCTCTCTGTAACATGGGGGCTGTCATTCACCATCAAGTCAGTAACCTCTCTGTAACATGGGGGCTGTCATTCACCATCCAGTCAGTAATCTCTCTGTAACATGAGGGGCTGTCATTCACCATCCAGTCATTCACCACCCAGTCAGTAATCTCTCTGTAACATGGGGGCTGTCATTCACCATCCAGTCATTCACCATCCAGTCAGTAACCTCTCTGTAAAATGTGGGCTGTCATTCACCATCCAGTTAGTGACTCTCTGTAACATGGGGGCTGTCATTCACCATCCAGTCATTCACCATCCAGTCAGTAACCTCTCTGTAACATGGGGGCTGTCATTCACCATCCATTCAGTAACCTCTCCGTAACATGGGGGCTGTCATTCACCATCCAGTCATTCACCATCCAGTCAGTAACCTCTCTGTAACATGGGGGCTGTCATTCACCATCCATTCAGTAACCTCTCTGTAACATGGGGGGCTGTCATTCACCATCCAGTCAGTAACCTCTCTGTAAAATGTGGGCTGTCTTTCACCATCCAGTCAGTAACAACCTGTCATCCATCCAGTCAGTAACCTCTCTGTAACATGGGGGGCTGTCATTCACCATCCAGTCATTAACCTCTCTGTAACATGGGGGTTGTCATTCACCATCCAGTTAGTAACCTCTCTGTAGCATGGGGGCTGTCATTCACCATCCATTCAGTAACCTCTCTGTAACATGGGGGGCTGTCATTCACCATCCAGTCAGTAACCTCTCTGTAAAATGAATGTGGGCTGTCATTCACCATCCATTCAGTAACCTCTCTGTAACATGGGGGGCTGTCATTCACCATCCAGTCAGTAACTTCTCTGTAAAATGTGGGCTGTCATTCACCATCCAGTCAGTAACATCTCTGTAACATGGGGGCTGTCATTCACCATCCAGTCATTCACCATCCAGTCAGTAACCTCTCTGTAACATGGGGGCTGTCATTCACCATACAGTCAATAACCTCTCTGTAACATGGGTGCTGTCATTCACCATCCAGTCATTCACCATCCAGTCAGTAACCTCTCTGTAACATGGGTGCTGTCATTCACCATCCAGTCATTCACCATCCAGTCAGTAACCTCTCTGTAACATGGGTGCTGTCATTCACCATCCAGTCAGTCACCATCCAGGCAGTAACCTCTCTGTAACATGGGGGCTGTCATTCACCATCCAGGCATTAACCTCTCTGTAACATGGGGGGCTGTCATTCACCATCCAGTCAGTCACCATCCAGTCAGTAACCTCTCTGTAACATGGGGGCTGTCATTCACCATCAAGTCAGTAATCTCTCTGTAACATGGGGGGCTGTCATTCACCATCCAGTCATTCAACCCAGTCAGTAATCTCTGTAACATGGGGCTGTCATTCACCATCCATTCACCATCCAGTCAGTAACCTCTCTGTAACATGGGGGTTGTCATTCACCATCCAGTTAGTGATCTCTCTGTAACATGGGGGCTGTCATTAACCATCCAGTCATTCACCATCCAGTCAGTAACCTCTCTGTAACATGGGGGCTGTCATTCACCATCCATTCAGTAACCTCTCCGTAACATGGGGGCTGTCATTCACCATCCAGTCATTCACCATCCAGTCAGTAACCTCTCTGTAACATGGGGGCTGTCATTCACCATCCATTCAGTAACCTCTCTGTAACATGGGGGGCTGTCATTCACCATCCAGTCAGTAACCTCTCTGTAACATGGGGGGCTGTCATTCACCATCCATTCAGTAACCTCTCTGTAAAATGTGGGCTTTCATTCACCATCCATTCAGTAACCTCTCTGTAACATGTGGGCTTTCATTCACCATCCAGTCAGTAACCTCTCTGTAAAATGTGGGCTTTCATTCACCATCCATTCAGTAACCTCTCTGTAACATGGGGGGCTGTCATTCACCATCCATTCAGTAACCTCTCTGTAACATGGGGGGCTGTCATTCACCATCCAGTCAGTAACCTCTCTGTAAAATGTGGGCTTTCATTCACCATCCATTCAGTAACCTCTCTGTAACATGGGGGGCTGTCATTCACCATCCAGTCAGTAACCTCTCTGTAAAATGTGGGCTGTCATTCACCATCCATTCAGTAACATCTCTGTAACATGGGGGCTGTCATTCACCATCCAGTCAGTAACCTCTCTGTAAAATGTGGGCTGTCATTCACCATCCAGTCATTCACTGTCATTCACCATCCAGTCAGTAACCTCTCTGTAACATGGGGGCTGTCATTCACCATCCAGTCATTCACCATCAAGTCAGTAACCTCTCTGTAACATGGGGGCTGTCATTCACCATCCAGTCAGTAACCTCTCTGTAACATGGGTGCTGTCATTCACCATCCAGTCATTCACCATCCAGTCAGTAACCTCTCTGTAACATGGGTGCTGTCATTCACCATCCAGTCATTCACCATCCAGTCAGTAACCTCTCTGTAACATGGGGGCTGTCATTCACCATACAGTCAATAACCTCTCTGTAACATGGGTGCTGTCATTCACCATCCAGTCATTCATCATCCAGTCAGTAACCTCTCTGTAACATGGGTGCTGTCATTCACCATCCAGTCAGTCACCATCCAGTCAGTAACCTCTCTGTAACATGGGGGCTGTCATTCACCATCCAGTCAGTAACCTCTCTGTAACATGGGGGGCTGTCATTCACCATCCAGTCAGTAACAACTCTGTAACATGGGGGGCTGTCATTCACCATCCAGTCATTCACCATCCAGTCAGTAACCTCTCTTTAACATGGGGGCTGTCATTCACCATCCAGTCAGTAATCTCTCTGTAATATGGGGGCTGTCATTCACCATCCAGTCATTAAACTCTCTGTAACATGGGGGCTGTCATTCACCATCCAGTCATTCACCATCCAGTCAGTAACCTCTCTGTAACATGGGGGTTGTCATTCACCATCCAGTTAGTGATCTCTCTGTAACATGGGGGCTGTCATTCACCATCCAGTCATTCACCACCCAGTCAGTAACCTCTCTGTAACATGGGGGCTGTCATTCACCATCCATTCAGTAACCTCTCTGTAACATGGGGGCTGTCATTCACCATCCAGTCATTCATCATCCAGTCAGTAACCTCTCTGTAACATGGGGGCTGTCATTCACCATCCATTCAGTAATCTCTCTGTAACATGGGGGGCTGTCATTCACCATCCAGTCAGTAACCTCTCTGTAAAATGTGGGCTGTCATTCACCATCCAGTCAGTAACATCTCTGTAACATGGGGGCTGTCATTCACCATCCAGTCAGTAACCTCTCTGTAAAATGTGGGCTGTCATTCACCATCCAGTCAGTAACCTCTCTGTAACATGGGGGCTGTCATTCACCATCCAGTCATTCACCATCAAGTCAGTAACCTCTCTGTAACATGGGTGCTGTCATTCACCATCCAGTCATTCACCATCCAGTCAGTAACCTCTCTGTAACATGGGGGCTGTCATTCACCATCCAGTCAGTAACCTCTCTGTAACATGGGGGGCTGTCATTCACCATCCAGTCAGTAACATCTCTGTAACATGGGGGGCTGTCATTCACCATCCAGTCAGTAACCTCTCTTTAACATGGGGGCTGTCATTCACCATCCAGTCAGTAACCTCTCTGAAACATGGGGGCTGTCATTCACCATCCAGTCAGTAACCTCTCTGTAAAATGTGGGCTGTCATTCATAATCCAGTCAGTAACCTCTCTGTAACATGGGGGGCTGTCATTCACCATCCAGTCATTCACCATCAAGTCAGTAACCTCTCTGTAACATGGGGGCTGTCATTCACCATCCAGTCAGTAACCTCTCTGTAACATGGGTGCTGTCATTCACCATCCAGTCATTCACCATCCAGTCAGTAACCTCTCTGTAACATGGGGGCTGTCATTCACCATCCAGTCAGTAACCTCTCTGTAACATGGGGGGCTGTCATTCACCATCCAGTCATTCACCATCCAGTCAGTAACCTCTCTTTAACATGGGGGCTGTCATTCACCATCCAGTCAGTAACCTCTCTGTAATATGGGGGCTGTCATTCACCATCCAGTCAGTAACCTCTCTGTAATATGGGGGCTGTCATTCACCATCCAGTCAGTAACCTCTCTGTAATATGGGGGCTGTCATTCACCATCCAGTCATTCACCATCCAGTCAGTAACCTCTCTGTAATATGGGGGCTGTCATTCACCATCCAGTCATTCACCATCCAGTCAGTAACCTCTCTGTAACATGGGGGCTGTCATTCACCATCCAGTCAGTAATCTCTCTGTAACATGGGGGGCTGCCATTCACCATCCAGTCAGTAACCTCTCTGTAACATGGGGGCTGTCATCCACCATCCAGTCAGTAACCTCTCTGTAACATGGGGGGCTGTCATTCACCATCCAGTCATTCACTGATTCCGTCTATGACATCTGCCAACCAATCAAGTTACAGTTATGGCACCTGTGGTCTACGATTCAGTGATGATGTAGTAAGACCTTGCAAATAAATGGATCTAAATAAAACCTAATCTCCTTTCTTCCTCTCTCTCCTCCACCTCTCAACCTCTCCTTCCATGTCTATTTCCTCTCCTCCTCTCTCTCCTCCACCTCTCAACCTCTCCTTCCATGTCTATTTCCTCTACTCCTCTCTCTCCTCCACCTCTCCTCCCATGTCTATTTCCCCTCCTCCTCTCTCTCATCCACCTCTCAACTTCTCCTTCCATGTCTATTTCCTCTCCTCCTCTCTCTCCTCCACCTCTCAACCTCTCCTTCCATGTCTATTTCCTCTCCTCCTCTCTCTCCTCCACCTCTCAACCTCTCCTTCCATGTCTATTTCCTCTACTCCTCTCTCTCCTCCACCTCTCCTTCCATGTCTATTTCCTCTCCTCCTCTCTCTCCTCCACCTCTCATTTTCCATGTCTATTTCCTCTCTCCTCTCTCTCCTCCACCTCTCCTCCCATGTCTATTTCCCCTCCTCCTCTCTCTCATCCACCTCTCAACTTCTCCTTCCATGTCTATTTCCTCTCTCCTCTCTCTCCTCCACCTCTCAACCTCTCCTTCCATGTCTATTTCCTCTCTTCCTCTCTCTCCTCCACCTCTCAACCTCTCCTTCCATGTCTATTTCCTCTCTTCCTCTCTCTCCTCCACCTCTCAACCTCTTCTTCCATGTCTATTTCCTCTACTCCTCTCTCTCCTCAACCTCTCCTTCCATGTCTATTTCCTCTCTTCCTCTCTCTCATCCACCTCTCAACCTCTCCTTCCATGTCTATTTCCTCTACTCCTCTCTCTCCTCAACCTCTCCTTCCATGTCTATTTCCTCTCCTCCTCTCTCTCCTCCACCTCTCAACCTCTCCTTCCATGTCTATTTCCTCTCCTCCTCTCTCTCCTCCACCTCTCAACCTCTCCTTCCATGTCTATTTCCTCTCTCCTCTCTCTCCTCCACCTCTCCTCCCATGTCTAATCCACCTCTCAACTTCCATGTCTATTTCCTCTCCTCCTCTCTCTCCTCCACCTCTCAACCTCTCCTTCCATGTCTATTTCCTCTCTCCTCCTCTCTCTCCTCCACCTCTCAACCTCTCCTTCCATGTCTATTTCCTCCCCTCCTCTCTCTCCTCCACCTCTCAACCTCTTCTTCCATGTCTATTTCCTCTCCCTCCTCTCTCTCCTCCACCTCTCAACCTCTCCTTCCATGTCTATTTCCCCTCTTCCTCTCTCTCCTCCACCTCTCCTTCCATGTCTATTTCCTCTCCTCCTCTCTCTCCTCCACCTCTCAACCTCTTCTTCCATGTCTATTTCCTCTCCTCCTCTCTTTCTCCACCTCTCAACCTCTCCTTCCATGTCTATTTCTCTCCTCCTCTCTCTCCTCCACCTCTCAACCTCTCCTTCCATGTCTATTTCCCCTCTTCCTCTCTCTTCTCCACCTCTCAACCTCTCCTTCCATGTCTATTTCTCTCCTCCTCTCTCTCCTCCACCTCTCAACCTCTCCTTCCATGTCTATTTCTCTCCTCCTCTCTCTCCTCCACCTCTCAACCTCTCCTTCCATGTCTATTTCCTCTCCTCCTCTCTCTCCTCCACCTCTCAACCTCTCCTTCTATGTCTATTTCCTCTCTTCCTCTCTCTCATCCACCTCTTAATCTCTCCTTCCATGTTTATTTATCTCCTCCTCTCTCTCCTCCACCTCTCATCCTCCCCTTCCATGTCTATTTCCTCTCCTCCTCTCTCTCCTCCACCTCTCAACCTCTCCTTCCATGTCTATTTCCTCTCCTCCTCTCTCTCCTCCACCTCTCAACCTCTCCTTCCATGTCTATTTCCTCTCCTCCTCTCTCTCATCCACCTCTCAACTTCTCCTTCCATGTCTATTTCCTCTCCTCCTCTCTCTCATCCACCTCTCAACCTCTCCTTCCATGTCTATTTCCTCTCTTCCTCTCTCTCCTCCTCCTCTCAACCTCTCCTTCCATGTCTATTTCCTCTCTTCCTCTCTTTCCTCCACCTCTCATCCTCCCCTTCCATGTCTATTTCCTCTCCTCCTCTCTTTCCTCCACCTCTCAACCTCCTTCCATGTCTATTTCTCTCCTCCTCTCTCTCCTCCACCTCTCCACCTCTCCTTCCATGTCTATTTCTTCTCCTCCTCTCTCTCCTCCACCTCTCAACCTCTCCTCCCATGTCTATTTCTCTCCTCCTCTCTCTCCTCCACCTCTCAACCTCTCCTTCCATGTCTATTTCCTCTCCTCCTCTCTCTCCTCCACCTCTCAACCTCTCCTTCCATGTCTATTTCCTCTCCTCCTCTCTCTCATCCACCTCTCAACCTCTCCTTCCATGTCTATTTCCTCTCTTCCTCTCTCTCCTCCTCCTCTCAACCTCTCCTTCCATGTCTATTTCCTCTCTTCCTCTCTTTCCTCCACCTCTCATCCTCCCCTTCCATGTCTATTTCCTCTCCTCCTCTCTTTCCTCCACCTCTCAACCTCTTCTTCCATGTCTATTTCCTCTCCTCCTCTCTCTCCTCCACCTCTCCACCTCTCCTTCCATGTCTATTTCTTCTCCTCCTCTCTCCTCCACCTGTCAACCTCTCCTCCATGTCTATTTCCTCTCCTCCTCTCTCTCCTCCACCTCTCAACCTCTCCTTCCATGTTTATTTCCTCTCCTCCTCTCTCTCCTCCACCTCTCAACCTCTCCTTCCATGTCTATTTCTCTCCTCCTCTCTCTCATCCACCTCTCAACTTCTCCTTCCATGTCTATTTCCTCTCCTCCTCTCTCTCATCCACCTCTCAACCTCTCCTTCCATGTCTATTTCCTCTCTTCCTCTCTCTCCTCCTCCTCTCAACCTCTCCTTCCATGTCTATTTCCTCTCCTCCTCTCTCTCCTCCACCTCTCAACCTCTTCTTCCATGTCTATTTCCTCTCCTCCTCTCTCTCCTCCACCTCTCAACCTCTCCTTCCATGTCTATTTCTTCTCCTCCTCTCTCTCCTCCACCTCTCAACCTCTCCTTCCATGTCTATTTCCTCTCCTCCTCTCTCTCCTCCACCTCTCAACCTCTCCTTCCATGTCTATTTCCTCTCCTCCTCTCTCTCCTCCACCTCTCCACCTCTCCTTCCATGTCTATTTCTTCTCCTCCTCTCTCTCCTCCACCTGTCAACTTCTCCTTCCATGTCTATTTCCTCTCCTCCTCTCTCTCCTCCACCTCTCAACCTCTCCTTCCATGTCTATTTCCTCTCCTCCTCTCTCTCCTCCACCTCTCAACCTCTCCTTCCATGTCTATTTTCTCTCAATCTTTCTCTCCTCCACCTCTCAACCTCTCCTTCCATGTCTATTTCTTCTCCTCCTCTCTCTCCTCCACCTGTCAACCTCTCCTTCCATGTCTATTTCCTCTCCTCCTCTCTCTCCTCCACCTCTCAACCTCTCCTTCCGTGTCTATTTCCTCTCCTCCTCTCTCCTCCACCTCTCAACCTCTCCTTCCATGTCTATTTCTTCTCCTCCTCTCTCTCCTCCACCTCTCAACCTCTCCTTCCATGTCTATTTCCTCTCCTCCTCTCTCTCCTCCACCTCTCAACCTCTCCTTCCATGTCTATTTCCTCTCCTCCTCTCTCTCCTCCACCTCTCAACCTCTCCTTCCATGTCTATTTTCTCTCAATCTTTCTCTCCTCCACCTCTCAACCTCTCCTTCCATGTCTATTTCCTCTCTTCCTCTCTCTCCTCCTCCTCTCAACCTCTCCTTCCATGTCTATTTCCTCTCCTCCTCTCTCTCCTCCACCTCTCAACCTCTCCTTCCATGTCTATTTTCTCTCAATCTTTCTCTCCTCCACCTCTCAACCTCTCCTTCCATGTCTATTTCTCTCATCCTCTCTCTCCTCCACCTCTCAACCTTTCCTTCCATGTCTATTTCCTCTCCTCCTCTCTCTCCTCCACCTCTCAACCTCTCCCTCCATGTCTATTTTCTCTCATCCTTTCTCTCCTCCTGTCTTTGTCTGTCTGTCTGGAGGGAGTTAGAGGTCAGGTTGAGGGTCGATGGGGGTTTGGCTCCTAAAGGCCCACACTCTGCTGCTTCAGGGAATCAAGTTCTCCTGAGTGATGGCCAGAGTGGCCCCCAAAGAGATGTGGAGATGTGAAACAGCAAAAGGTGTATGCATGTGTGAACCTGCGTGTGTGTTCACCTCAACCTTAGAATAGGTTGAGGATAGAATGACCTAATAATCTGATTACAGTGTTTTTCGATTGCTAAACGACAGTGGACACAACTTGAGTCACATGTGCAAAACTCTAACTACAGTCTGCACAGCAGCAGTTCATGTGGACCAAACTCTAGTTCGTTTTTTTCATTGCTTGAACACAGTTGTCAAAACTCTACACACTTATCCATGACCTTAACCACAACCTGTACAACACTGTGGATTTACAGCACTTTGTTCAAATGCTAACACACTGCTGTCAAAACTGTGAGCCACACATTCAAAACGGAATAGATTTCAGCCTTGTGCCTTTCAAACACTGCTGATTGCAATTTCAGCTGAAAGGCTAAGCAGGTGTCTTGTTTTAGACTTGTTGGTGAACACACACACATATTACAGTATATATAGGTAGAGCTCAGAAAGACTCATTTTGGAAATGGAACAAGGAAGATGGGTTCGTGGAGGGAGAAGGGTGGCAGGGAGAGGGCGGATGCGTGGAGGAAGACAAAGAAGACAAAGAGTTGTTATTTCAGATGAAATAAGGGCTACACTTATAGACCATGTCGTGAACCATGGTCTCTCATCGAGAGAGGCAGGGTTGAGGGTGCAACCCAATCTGCAAAGATCCACAGTGGCATCTGTAATGCAAATTTTCCATCATGCAAACAGGTGAGAGTTACATCCTTACAGTAAATGAAAGCATTACAGGAATCTATTTTGTATTATAATTATAGAATATTTACACAGATATATATTACAGTAAGTTTGATTGTAGAATATATTTTTACAACAGGACCCAAAGGCTGCCCCCAACAGGGGGAAGAGGAACAATATTTTCAGATGCGCAGGAAAATGCTATTGTTGACATGGTTGTTGTCAACAATGCAATAAAACTGCGGGAGATTATCAGTGCTGGCTGATAATGATATATTTGAAAATGTTAATTCTGTCAGCACAACAACTATTGCTCAAGTCCTAAAGAAACACCAAGTTACAATGAAACAGTTATACACTGTACCGTTCGAGAGAAACAGTGAACGGGTAAAAGAGCAAAGATACCAATATGTCCAGGTAAGACGTCTGAGGTTACGTACACAGCTATACAAAATATTTACAGTAAAAAAAAACACTAGCATTTCTACAGTAAAACTGTGCACTTACTGTTTTTCAGAGAGTAATGGAGGTGGAAGCACTGGAAAGACCACATTCATTTGTATTTATCGATGAAGCTGGATTTAACCTTGCCAAAACACGGCGCAGAGGAAGGAATGTTATAGGTCAAAGGGCCACTGTGGAGGTTCCAGGCCAAAGGGGGGAAATATCACCATGTGTGCTGCAATGGCCAATGATGGTTTGCTTCTCAACACACCACTCATTGGCCCATACAACACAGAAAGGCTTATAGCTTTCCTAGAACAGCTCTATGCTCAGTTAGTGCCAGCAGAACAGGGGGAGCCAGTAAGAAACCCCCAAGTTTTTGTCATAGTTTGCGATAATGTTGCTTTTCACCTCTCTGCAGCTGTCACAGATTGGTTTGCAGCACATCACAGATTTATGGTTTTGTACCTGCCTGCATATTCACCCTTCCTCAACCCAATAGACGAGTTTCTCTCTGCCTGGAGGTGGAAAGTGTTTGGTCACCACCCACATGACCAAATGTCTCTTTTGGAAGCCATGCGTGCCGGATGTGAGGACACGAGTCCAGAGGACTGCCAGGGATGGATAAGGCACTCCTGAAGGTTCTTCCCCAGGTGCATGGCAAGAGAAAACATTAGATGTGATGTTGAAGAAAACCTGTGGCCTGATGCTAGAGAGAGGCAGGATTAGCCCCTCAATTATTTGTTTGAATTACAGTATGTACTTTTAGTTTCTACTTTTTTTTTCTCATTACTGTAATTCCGTAAATTACTACAGACTATTGAAGCAAACTGCTAATTTTCATTTACCTTAAAGAATTGTTATGTTCTAAACATTTTAATAAATCATGTGAAAGAATGTCACTCTTTTCTTTGAAGAAAATATTACTTTGTATGAAGTCACTGAAATTGTTCAAACTGTAAAGATGAAAAGTTTGTATTTTCTGTATTGGTGTTTGATGCTAGTGTTTTTACTCTCAGTGTGTTCTGAGTGACAGTGTGTGTTATCTCAGTGAGGGTTGTGCATAGTGTTTGACTGCACTGAGCGTGTTTTGAGCCATGTGTTAAGAGTTGTGTTGCTTGGAATGAGTTTTGCAGGTGATGTGAACTGTTTAGCTCAGGTGACTGTTGGTAGTGGAGACTGTAGTTAGAGTTTTGCACACGTGACTCCAGTTGTGCCCACTGTCGTTTAGCAATCGAAAAAAACGATAATAATCTGTTGACATTTAAGGATGAGAAGGACTAGAGATGGTATGAAAGGGACCTGGCTGTCAGCGATTGGGTGCAGAGATGTAGCAGTCAGGCGCAGGACACAGGTTTGAGCAACACAACGGAGTTTACTCCAAAAAGTCAACCAAGAGTCCAAATAGGAAAATACATACAAACTAACACCTACAACAACCACTAAGACACCAACAATCACGGACAGAACAGAAATGTATGCCAGAGGGTTAAATAAGGAACATGATATGGGAATTGAAACCAGGTGTGATTAATACAGACAAAACTAAACTAAACTGAAACATGGATCGTGGTGACTAGAAAGCTGGTGACATCGACCGCCGAACAAGGAGAAGGGCCGACTTCGGCGCTATATGTACCAAGTGTCTCAGAGTCGGATGGCTGATTTAGTATCAGTTTTGCCTTGTAGATCACAATGAATAAGATTACATATACAGAGGGGACCTGACCTGAGATCAGCACACCTACTCTGAGATGCTTGATACATATGAATCCTGAGGTGTTCAGGGGCTGACAAGTATACAGCTGTAAATATCCTGCATTTATTATTAGTATACAGCTCAGTCAACACTAGAGAGGTTTCCATGGCAGGGACAATACCAGGTGCTGACAACCTTGGAAAATATGCTCGTACACACACACACACACACACACACACACACACACACACACACACACACACACACACACACACACACACACACACACACACACACACACACACACACACACACACACACACACACACACACACACACACACACACACACACACACACACACACACACACACAGCACTCTTCAAACAGTCCTCAGACAGAGACTTGAGTCTGACGCCTACTTATCAACACCTTTACAAACTTCAGGG